>NC_044558.1:61727785-61900285 GCF_007565055.1 Rhinopithecus roxellana | reverse complement strand
TAAACTCCTGGATGGAAGGAATCATCCCACCTCAGCCTCCCAAAGTGCTGGGATTACAGGCGTAAGCCACCGCGCCCAGCTTACAGGCCATCTTTCTTTTTTTTTTGAGACGGAGTCGCTCTGTCGCCCAGGCTGGAGTGCAGTGGCTGGATCTCAGCTCACTGCAAGCTCCGCCTCCTGGGTTTACGCCATTCTCCTGCCTCAGCCTCCCTAGTAGCTGGGACTACAGGCGCCCGCCACCTCGCCCGGCTAGTTTTTTGTATTTTTTAGTAGAGACGGGGTTTCACTGTGTTAGCCAGGATGGTCTCGATCTGCTGACCTCATGATCCGCCCGTCTCGGCCTCCCAAAGTGCTGGGATTACAGGCTTGAGCCACCGCGCCCGGCCAGGCCATCTTTCTAAAATGCAGTTTGGATCATTTTACTTCCCTGCTTGGAACTTTTTGGTGGTTCCCATGAGCTACCAAGAGAAAATCCAGCTTTCTCCCCTTGTCACACAGTTTTTCCATTGATCTCTACCTAAATTCCCAATCTCATCTTTGGTGCTATGCAAGCCCCAAACTTCCTTTTTTTCCAGCAAACACCAGGCTCACTATCTATCTCAATGCCATGTACTTGCATCTCTCCTCCCATCCCTGGAAAATATCCCTTATTTCTCAAAGCTCACCTCAGGAATCACTTCCTTCCTTCCTTTTTTTTTTAGACACCGTTTTGTACTGTCGCCCAGGCTGGAGTGCAATAGCATGATCTTGCCTCACTTCAAGCTCCGCCTACCTGGTTCAAGCGATTCTCCTGCTTCAGCCTCCCGAGCAGCTGGGATTACAGGCGCCCACCACCACACCCGGCTAATATTTTGTATTTTTAGTAGAGACAGGGTTTTACCCAGGCTGGTCTCAAACTCCTAACCTTGTGATCCACCCACCTTGGCCTCCCAAAGTGCTGGGATTACAAGCATGAGCCACTGTGCCCAGCCAAGAATCACTTCCTTTGACATTTTTCTGATTCCTTGAATCTCAACCAAGGAAAACAGTATTTCCTCCTCCCACTGTGGCCCCACAGTGCTCCCCTGCATGTTAAGTGTTGACACTGCTGGCTCCTTGAGGCTGTGTCTTACTCATTGGAGTAGGCTTATCAGCCCACAGGGGTTTAGTAAATAATGAGCTTTTAATAAATGCTTTTGAGCAGTTGAACGAACTGTACATGAATGGGTTTATATTACAACCCAGGTAAACACTAAATTTGTTCCAAGGAGAACTTCCTACCGGTTGCTCCTGCTCACAGCTCTTGAGGCCATGGGCGTGGCCAGGACTGGGTCAAGGACAGGGCCACTCCTGTGTAAGAGCAGGGCCCAGGTGTGCAGCCTGTTGAGGTCCATCCTGTACTTCTATGACAGTTGTGTGGCATTTGGTGACTCAGGTTCTAGTACCAGGCCACTGAGTTCTCAGTAAACTCAGTAAATTCAGGGAAGCATTTCTAAACATATGGTCCTTTGGCTGGGCATGGGGGCTCACACCTGTAATCCCAGCACTTTGGGAGGCTGAGGTGAGCAGATCACCTTAAGTTAGGAGTTCAAGACCAGCCTGGTCAACATGATGAAACCCTGTCTCTACTAAAAATACAAAAATTCGCCGGGTGTGGTGGTGGGCACCTGAAGTCCCAGCTACCCAGGAGGCTGAGGCAAGAGAATCGCTTGAACCTGGGAGGTGGAGGTTGCAGTGAGCCAAGATGGAGCCACTTTACTCCAGCCTGGGCAACAGAGTGAGACTCTACCTCAAAAAAATAAGAAAAATAAAAATACAGTCCTTGGGTGAGGAGAATTCTTTCCTCAGAGAAAGAGAGTACTTTCCTGGCCAATATAGTTTATTATCAAGCATAGGATAAATTAGAGAAAGGCAGGTTTGTGACAAAACTGATCAGAAGCCGTTTGCATAGTGCCAGGTGTTAAACATCTGTTAGCTAATTTCACGACACTGTCATGTCACTTCTCACTTTTCATCTGTGTTTTTTAATCTTCCAGGAAAAGTTATTAGACTAGATGATCTCTAAGATCACTTCCCATTCTATCATTTCATTGTCTGGTTCTTACCTAATACCAATATAATGTGTGTTTGAGATGGTGAAGGTTCAGGAGTTCTTGGCGACATTTCACAGACAGGAAACAGGGCAGCGGCGCACGGGGTTTGCTTCAGATCCGTGGATCCTTGCTGAGCTCTACTTCATTAAGTGATCAATATTTCCTGGCTCCTGGGTGGAACTGCAGTTACATTTCCCTTTGGAAAAGCTGGTCTGTTTTTCCCAATAGGCCTGCAGAAAAAAACCAAGGCTGGCCGGGTGCGGTGGCTCATGCCTGTAATCTAGCACTTTGGAAGGCCAAGGCAGGCGGATGACCTGAGGTCAGGAGTTCCAGACCAGTTGTCAACATGGTGAAACCCCATCTCTACTAAAAATACAAAAATTAGCTGGGTGTGGTGGCACATGCCTGTAATCCCAGCTACTCAGGGGGCTCAGGCAGGAGAATCGCTTGAACCCGGGATGCGGAGGTTGCAATGAGCCGAGATCTTGCCATGGTGCTCCAGCCTGGGCAACAGAGCAAGACTCTGTCTCAAAAAGAAAAAAACCAGGGTCAGAGTATTGTTATGAAAAATACAACAGCACCACTTATTCTACTCCCACAGCCTACCTAGGCTTTGAAGCTCATAGTATTGAGAGTAAGAAAACTCAGAGGTGCTAAGACTGCCAGTCTTAGGCTGGAGGAGAAGAGGAATAGATGTGAAGCTGTTAAGGAGCAATTTCAGTGATCTGTGGACTAGGATGGAGGAGGGGGCAGGGACCTGATCCCAAGGGCACAATGACAAGGTCAGCCTCATCTCTTCTCTCTGTTCTTGGCAACAGCCAGTCTAGCCAGAAAGAGCAATCTGTCAAATCTAATTAGAGTAGAAGAAAGTGAACAATGGGCGCCCAGCTCTAAAATGACAGCCTGTTCAATGGGGTGGAGGAGCTCGGGAGGGATGAGTGCTTTGTGTGCTTGGAATTAGATCCTTCAAATGGATCCTTTCTTAACTCCAACTGCACATCTCTAACTGGATTCTTATTTACTTCACCAGGACTCTTCAGCTCCCTACGCCTTTTAACACATGCACATCCAGCAAAAGCAGAGGAGAACCTGGCTGTGATTCAAAGGTAAGGCTGGAATAGTAATGTAATGTAAATAGTTTCATCATGCACGGCTTGGACATGGTACTGTGTGCATGCAACTGATATTTATGAATTTGTTCCTATTTCTTGTTTCATGTTTAATTATATTGGTGGCATTAGTGTTTATCTTATTATTTCTGCAATTCTTTTCATTATAAGGCTTATTACTGGAATCTTGAAATTTCAGAGCAGCCTGAAGTTTTATTAGGACCACAAATAAACATATTTTAAGATGCAATACATGTTAATTATATTTTTGTCTTATACTTTAAATGGCCTCTCTGATTTGGATATTTTAGTTTTTGAATCAAAAGTGGGTTGCACAGGGAAGAGGCATATTTTATAAATGGAATCAAATGAGCATATCCCTTAAAATAAATGCATGAATACAGGCTATTGAAGCTTAAAAACCATGCATCTGCAGAATCTGAAGTCTCAAATTACAGAGGCCTATTATCAGCAAATATTATGCTAAAGACTAATGGTTTACTAATTTTACTCTACTTCAGTGTGGGATACTCAGACATCTTAAAGGTGTGAGGAAAAACAATTCTGTGAAGTGGGATGGAGAGAATGGGAAGAGAGTGGGCACTAACACAATCTGCAGTTTACAAGTCTCTGTCCTCCAGGTTTGGATGGTCTTTCCTATGCATTATCTCATTTAATCCTCAGGGCACCCTGTGAAGTGTGTTACTCTCCTCTCCACTCTGCAGATAAGGAAACTAAGGCCCTGAGAAACTAGCCCAAGGTTACAGAGAAAGGCAGTCAGGCCTTGAACTCAGGTGGTCTGCTTCCAAGTCTATTGAACTTCTCAGAAATATATTTCTGGTAGACACAGGAGACATTAAATTTTTAAAAATCATTAAAGTATTAATAATGTCAACACGAGGACACTCCTCTAATCTATTGGCCTTCCCTGGACATGAAGGAGGCGGTGGATTTCAGCTTGGTGTATTTGTATCACTTTCCCCACTTTACTACATGTTGCGAACCTTTATCTTTTTTTTTTTTTTTTTTTTTTTTTTTTGACACAGAGTCTTGCCCTGTTGCCCAGACTGGAGTACAGTGGCATAATCTCAGCTCACTGCAACCTCTGCCTCACGGGTTCAAGCAATTCTCTGCCTCAGCCTCCCGAGTAGCTGGGATTACAGCTGTGCGCCACCATGCCCGGCTTATTTTTGTATTTTTAGTAGAGACAGGGTTTCACCATCTCGGCCAGGCTGATCTTGAACTCTGACCTCAGGTGATCCGCCTGCCTCGGGCTCCCGAACTGCTGGGATTACAGGTGTGAGCCACTGGACCCGGTATATTTTCTAACAGCATCACTTGTTTCTTTTCTGTCCTTTCTTTCTTTACATACCCATTATATAAATAAATTATCTTGTAAAAAGACAAAGGAAGGCCGGGCACGGTGGCTCACGCCTGTAATCCCAGCACTTTGGGAGGCCGAGACAGGAGGATCACGAGGTCAGGAGATTGAGACTATCCTGGCTAACACGGTGAAACCCTGTCTCTACTAAAAATACAAAAAAATTAGCCGGGCGCGGTGGCGGGTGCCTGTAGTCCCAGCTACGCGGGAGGCTGAGGCAGGAGAATGGCGTGAACCCGGAAGGCGGAGCTTGCAGTGAGTGGAGATCGCGCCACCGCACTCCAGCCTGGGTGACAGAGCGAGACTCCGTCTCAAAAAAAAAGACAAAGGAAAAGTCTGCCAGTACTGCTTACTTCACCCCAAACCCAGTCTTCTCCCCAGAAAAACACCTGTTAACAATTTGGAAACTAGCCGGGCGAGGTGGCGGGCGCCTGTAGTCCCAGCTACTCGGGAGGCTGAGGCAGGAGCATGGCGTGAATCCGGGAGGCGGAGCTTGCAGTGAGCTGAGATCCGGCCACTGCACTCCAGTGCGGGTGACAGACAGAGCGAGACTCTGTCTCAGAAAAAAAAAAAAAAACAATTTGGGGTGTAACCAACTATTTCCTACCTGTTTGCATAGAGGTGTGTGTGTGTGCACATTACATTGTTTTGTGTGACTTTTTAAAATAAATTGTGCCATGTTGTGTTTTTTATTCTTAACTTGCTTTTTTTATTTATTTATTTTTTTATTTTATTTTTTGAGATGCAGTCTTGCTCTGTCGCCCAGACTGTAATGGCACAGTATAGGCTCACTGCAACCTCTGCCGCCTGGGTTCAAACGATTCTCCTGCCTCAGCCTCCCTAGTAGCGGGGACTATAGGTGCGCGCCACCACCCTGCTAACTTTTGTATTTTTAGTGCAGACAGGGTTTCACCATGTTGGTCAGGCTGGTCTCAAACTCCTGACCTCATGATCTGCCTGCCTTGGCCTCCCAAAGTGTTGGGATTACAGGCGTGAGCCACCATGCCTGGCCTTTTATTTTATTTTATTTTATTTTATTTTATTTTATTTTATTTATTTTTTAGAACAGTCTATGCCTTGTGGAAATCTTTACCTGGCAGTATGCTAAAATCTAATTCATTTTATTTAACTCTTACATAGCATTTCATGAATCATGACTTGTACTATTTTCTCTCTACCTCATCTGTGCTTTTGAAATGTTTTAATGGCATACAAGTCGACATTTAACCCCATTTGTACTTACGGGGCAGGTAGAGACAGGCGCAAGCTTTCTGGCTGGCTGGAGTGTTACTAACAACATAGGAGAAGAAGGAAAGGTGAGACACGCCCACACCAGCACTGTGAGCCTAAGTGAGAGGCCTGGGGCAGATACAGTGTTATCAGTAGATTCCTTCTCTCTCTGCCTCTGAATATTTGAGCGTTTACCTTTTTCTTGAACCCAGCTGTTCTCCAGACATTTATTCCTTATACATGAGATAACAATAACATACTCCACAGGGTGCCATGGGGATTAAACTAGAAAATGTGCAGGAGAAGACATCAAGCCCAGGCATATTGCGACATGTTCCGTTATGAATTGTGCCTGTGCTGACCCTTTTCCCTCTCCCTCTTAAATCATGTATTGCTTTTTAAATTTTATTTGAGCTCATTTGCTCTGAAGGACTATCCCTCTCACTTCAGATATTAGGTTGCAAGGCTCAAAGCAGGGTGGTTAATAAATGGAGCTATGGAAGTCATCTTGAGATGTTCTGGTGCAGGATTGTGCCTGAAAGCATTGGAAACTGACTGAGAGCTGGACTCAAGTCCTGATGTGGATACTTAACTAGTGGTGTGACTTGGGTAATGTTTCGTCATCTGGAAAATAAGGGTAATCCTAATAGTAATACTTAAGTCTGTGGGGTGTGGTCAGGTGTAAATAAGATAATGTATGAAAAGAACTTAGTATAGTTTCTGGTATAAAGGAAGGTCAGCTGCTGTCATTATTATTTAGAAAAGTTGCACCATCCCCACTTTAGTTTTCTGGCTATAAAGTATCACTGTCTAGTTTCCTCAGAAGTGACAATAAAAACAGGCTTAATCTCAGAGCACAGCTGTTTGTTGTTCCCTTAGTCCGTAATTATTTTTTAATTGTTATTTTTTATAGGCAGGGTCTCACTCTGTTGCCCAGGCTGGAGTGCAGTGGTGCAATTACAGCTCACTGCAGCCTCAAACTCCTGGGTGCAAATGGTCCTCCTGTCTCACCCTCCCAAGGAGCTGGGACTAACTACAGGCATGCACCACCACTCCCAGCTAATTTTTAATAATTTTTTGTGGCCGGGCGCGGTGGCTCAAGCCTGTAATCCCAGCACTTTGGGAGGCCGAGACTGGCGGATCACGAGGTCAGGAGATCGAGACCATCCTGGCTAACACGGTGAAACCCCGTCTCTACCAAAATTACAAAAAAACTAGCCGGGCGAGGTGGCAGGCGCCTGTAGTCCCAGCTACTCGGGAGGCTGAGGCAGGAGAATGGCATAAACCCGGGAGGTGGAGCTTGCAGTGAGCTGAGATCTGGCCACTGCACTCTAGCCTGGGCGACAGAGCGAGACTCCGTCTCAAAATAATAATAATAATAATAATAATAATAATTTTTTGTAGACGTAGGATCTTGTGTTTTCCAAACTGGTCTCCAACTCCTGAGCTCAAGCAATCCTTGCGCCTCAGCCTCCCAAAGTGCTGGGATTACAGGTGTGAGCCAGCACTAATTTTTTTTAAGTAAATATTCCCTGAGTGACCACTGCATGTGTAATACCTTGCTGGGCACTGTGAGAAATATAAAGGAAGTGCGAAACAGGGCTCTTGCCCTCAAAGTGCTTACAAATTTTAAATGTAATCTCCTTAACACTGAAGAGAACACAGTGTAGTACTGTGAACATACGTGCCATGGCTATTTTTCTTTAAATTTGCTACATTAAATATAGATCGATCGATAGATAGATAGACAGATAGATAGATATAGATGTAGATATAGATATATAGATGGAGTCTCGCTATGTTGACTAGGCTGGTCTCAAACTCCTGGCCTCAAATGATCCTCCCATCTCAGCCTCCTGAAGGGCTACGATTACAGGCGTGCACCACTGCGCCTGGCCTTCTGTTACTTTCAGAGGCATCTATAATTCTTGAACACCTGCTCATATGTTCTGTGTCTAGCTTCAGAATTATTGTAGAAGCTTGCCTGAAGGTCACCTATAGAACCTGAGCCATTAGATCATCTGTCCCTAAACGCTAATGCTAGGCTGGTTTCCTGGCTGGGGCTCTCACTTCCTCCTGAGAGCCTGAGAGAAGGAGGACAAGAACTGATTGGGAGGAGCTGCCCTCCGGGCTACCCAACGCTTGCTTCCACAGTAACGTGCAGATAGTCCCTTGTTCTGGACACAACAGGAGCGGATATTTAGAAGGCAGATTAAATCCAAAGAGTAGAAACTGTCTGAAAGGGCCTGAGGAAGCTGTGTGAAGGGAATGAAACAACCTTATTTTTGTGGATAAATTCCCAGGAAATACACCTATAGTATTTACAAAATGTCCACCTAGTCCTTCTCAGCACAGTAAACTTTCTCTGACCCATAGAACCCATTTTCTGTTTGGACGTGAACTCATTGCAGCCTGCCCAACATGAAATTCCAACTGGACATAAAAGGCCACTTCAGCTGTCAAGTGTGGATTTCGGTTTAAGAATCAGCCCAGGCAGCAGATGCTCCGAGTGCTTGGGGAGTGGCATGCCTATTCCTGATACAGAAGTCAGGCACCCTTTGTCTTGATCCCTCACTTAAATCAGGGATAGGCAATTCTGAATTTTTAAAAAGGAGCTATGTTAAATCCTTCTTATGAGAAAAAAATATCACTTATAATGTGGAAAGTTGAGATTTCTCAGCTCTCCCTTTTACTGCTGAGCGGGCTTCTTAGCAGGCAAAGATATCTGCTCAGTAATTATACCTCTGTGAAGAAGCGATTCCTAAGTGTAATGTGTATGACTTGCCGTTTTTGGGTTAAGTATAATTTCAAACACTCTGTCTCCACCACCGTTTATTCTGGAGGTGTTCTTTTTATTTTATTTTTTCAAAGTGGGGCACATTTCTGAAATTTTTGCTGGGAAACTCAGAATACGAACTTAATCTAAAAATAGTTTGACCCTGCATTTCACAGAGTTCAGGGCTTCAAAACTATGCTGTCCAAACAGGATTGGTGATTAATTTATTTTGACCCCCTACAAGAAGTGAAAGCAGCTGGTTTCGAGACTTGAGAGACAGCCCATTTTCCAAGGGAGAACAAAGAGAAAGTGGCCACCCCTCCCCCCGGGAGCGCGCTTTGCTTTGTCTGAGCGGACTCCCTCCAGGGACTGCCGCAGGGGAGGCTCAAAGCTGTGTCCTTGCGATTAATTTGGTACACTTGGTTCAGCAGCCCGGGGAATGTGGGGAGATGTGTGCCTGCACAGTATCAATGTTATCAGCTGCCCTGTTCATGTCGCCTCTCCCTGAAGGACACTTTCATGACACAGTAACAGTTAGGAGGACGTTCCCCTCCTTTACTTCTGCTGATAAACAAATGTCAGGCATCTTCCTGGATCCGGTCCCTGATTCACTAAGTTACTGTACATCCATTGCCCTTTTCTGTCCTCCAAACACTGAGCTCTCAGTGCTCTTCTGGCTGGATCCAGATTGTGAAGGTTACAGCCCCACTGGTCCCTTTCAGGACTTGGGGGCCCAACCTTCCAGCTCCAGGGCCTCAAGGAGCCTTCCATTCCTGATTGATTCCCAATTACCGTGTTTCTGGTGCTACCAGACAAAAGAGAAGGCCCTGTTTTGACCCAGAGCCCCATAGCTGTGCCCTGATGGGAGATGGGAATTTTGATGTCTAACAACAGGGACCTGATCAACAGCGTGACTCCTGGACCGAGTGAACCGTGGTCCGTCCACGAGCCTTCATCACTAGAGGAAAAACGGAGATGAATGATTATGACGCTTGAAGCAGGGAACCTCTGCAAATGGGAGGGTCCGGAAGGTTATCCTGAGTCACTGGGCAAGGTGAACGGCAGGGCTGCGTAAGAGAAAGGGTCTGTTCAGTGCAGGGCAGCATAAACTCTGCAACATAAAAAGAGCGAAGCTGCGCTCTGACATCATCTTTCGGGTTGCAGTTCCCGGTAACAGGGCTGGCTCCAGAGCGGAAGCGCAACCCGTCATCTTCTTGCGGGCCGCAGCCATAGGTGGAGAAAGGTGGTACCACAAGGCTTTCCCAGTGGATGACGGTGACGCGCAATAAGCAGACGATTGCAGAGGCTCCTGTCAAATGGGTGCAGAGAAAAGGGAAGTAGGGAGAGGAGGAGGGACTTAGAAATGGCACTGCAACGATCCTGGAATAAAAACGAGGGGCCACAGTCAGAAATGACAAACGCCTCCACCTTGAAACACAACCCCTAGCCCATTTATCCAACTCGCCTCTGATAACTGCTTTTAATACGTTGTAAATACCATTAAAGCAGGATAGAATAAATGAAAGCAGTCTCCTACCAGGTTCTAATTTTCATTCTCCTTTAGGATTGTTTTAAATAACAAGGACACCCTAAAAATCAAGTCCACCCTGTTTAGCTGTGGCAAGCGTTAAAAACCGTTAAGCTCGTTGAAACACTGCTCTCCAAACCAGAGTAGGCCTCCAGGTATCTCTGCAGAGCAGAAAGGAGGCTGTGGTTGTGTCTATGACTTTGCTTCCTTGGTTAGGGCGGTGACGTGCAGCGCCAGGTCCTGGGCCTGGGCTCCCACCCGCGTGGCGCCGCAGCCCTGACGAGCCCCAAGCGCTCTGTCCCCGGTGACCAGCAGGCGGCGTTGTCTTCGGGCCGCGGCCGCCGCCCAGCCCGCCGCCCAGCCCGCCACGAAGGCCACTTCCGCCGCGGCCCCGCGAGCGCGTCCCCGCCACGCCCTGCTGTTTAGAAGCGACGTTTCATCACACGGCGCTGCCCGCGAAAGTTTCTGAACTCTTGTGCCCTTGTGACAATTAATGCTGTTTGAAAACCTCCCTCCTGGGTGGACATCCAAAAAAAAAATTTTTTTTTGGAGACGGAGTTTTGCTTTTGTTGTCCAGGCTGGAATGTAGTGGCGCGATCTCGGCTCACTGTAACCTCCGCCTCCCAGGTTCAAGCGATTCACCTGCCTTGGGATTACAGGCGCCCGCAACCACGCCCAGCTAATTTTTGTATTTTTAGGAGAGACGGGGTTTCACCATCTTGGCCAGGCTGGTCTCGAATTCCTGTCCTCGTAATCCGCCCGCCTCGGCGTCCCAAAGTGCTGGGATTACAGGCATGAGCCACCGCGCCCGGCCAAAAAAAAAAAAATTAATTTGGGATTGCGTAATCAAAAAGTTTTTAGACATCTGAAATGCATTTCAACTTATTCGAATAAAAAGGGCCCCTGACAAGACAAAAAGGCAGTATAGGTTGAAAATTAGGATGCTGGGAAACAAAAAAAAAAAATTCCCCTTCCTGTTTATTCCAGATTTTTCTACAGGCTTGGAGTACAGCTCGCGAAAATTCAGCTGGGGCGCCATCTGCTGGACGCGCCGCGCCGCTGCAAGACCCTTTCCGGGAAGGTGTCAGGGTTGCAGGTGACGGCCCCATTTTTTGTCCAGGAGAGACTCTTTGGCCCCAAGGTAGCATTCATATGCTACCTTGGCTGGACCAAGCTGGGCGCAGTGGCTCACGCCTGTAATCCCAGCACTTTGGGAGGCCGAGGCAGGTGGATCACTGGAGGTCAGGAGTTTGAGACCAGCCTGGCCAACATGGTGAAACCCCGTCTCTACTAAAAATACAAAAATTAGCTGGGCGTGGTGGTGTGCACCTGTAGTCTCAGCTACTCAGGAGGCTGAGGCAAGAGAGTTGCTTGAACCTGGGAGGTGAAAGTTGCACTCCAGCCTGAGCGACAGAGCGAGACTCTGTCTCAAAAAAAAAAATAAAATCGGAGCTTGCAGTGAGCTGAGAGCCGGCCACTGCACTCCAGCCTGGGCGGCAGAGCAAGACTCCGTCTCCAAAAAAAAAAAAAAAAAAAAAAAAAAAAAAAAAAAAAAAAAAAAAAAAAAAAAAAAATAATAATAATAATAATAAAAAGAGACCAGCCTCTCTGCAAGAAAGTGGCCTGTTTCATTTCATTCATTTCCTTTCCTCCACCAGCCCAGGGGCACAGGACTACAAACTAAAACTATGCTTTCCATCAGTGCACACAGCGGGTTTCAGGGACAGAAATCACAGTGTACTTATTCTGAATGCTTCTGATTTTGCTGAATGGGAGGAGTTTCCAAGGTGAAGAGGGTGACAGAAATGAAATTAGTCTGGGAGTAGGGAGATGTTAAAATGTGGCCTTGCCATGGTTTGATATAAGATCACGAAGCCCTGCCAACATTTTCCAAACTCCTCAGTCAGTTCTGATTCAGTTGAATATTTTTCTATTTAGAACACTTTGGGCCCTTTCCACATGAGGGTCTAAATCCATTAGCAAACACATTTATACACATACTTCAGCACGAGCCTGCATTCCCCAGTACTGCACTTTGTTAAAGCCCATAATCAGAAAATGTTTGGAGAACTGATAGAAAGCAGAATTTTAGAGCAGATTGCAGTTGGCCCACCCGCCTGGAAAAATATGGTATGAGGGATAGAAAGCATTTTTAATGGAAACGTTATCAAGCATAGTTCTGACCCGGCAAAGCTTGATAGTTACTTTCCAACAAAACTGAATGTTGTATTCAGAGATGAGCTTATGATGGTTTTCCTGAAAGAGATGAAGTAGCTTTATCAGCAGTGTAGCCTACTGGAGCCTCACTGATTATGTAGTCCTTGGGGTCCATGTCCTGTGACTTCCATGTAAGTCATGTGTCATTTAATGACTGATACTTCCTGAGAAATGCATCCTTAGGCAGTTTCATCACTGTGCAAACATCATAGAGTGCACATACACAAACCTAGACGGTAGTGTCTTCTACACTCCTAGGCTATAACATAGCCTATTGCTCCTAGGCTTCAAAACTATATAACATGTGACTGTACTGAATACTGTAGGCAATTGTAACACCATGGTAAGTATTCGTGTATCTAAACATAGCTAAACAGAAAAGGTACAGTATTTGATACAGTACAGATTATGATATTAAAATCTTACGGAACCACCATCATTAATGAGGTCCATGATTGACTGAAACATCATTATGCAAAGCGTGACTGTATAGTCAATATTTTATAAGGACATCCTTTGCTACTTCAATAACTAAGCCCTCGTGAATGAGACCTGCTGATTCTACCATGATGCTGATCATAGAGAAAATGTTAACTTTCTATATGGGTGCTTGAAGAAGATAGACAACTAACAAAACAAGATGAAAAATAAGACAAAACTCCAGGCCAGGCGTCGTGGCTCACACCAGTAATCCCAGCACTTTGGGAGGCCAAGGTGGGTGGATTACTTGAGGCCAGGAGTTTAATATCAGCCTAACCAACATGGAGAAACTCCATCTCTACAGAAAATACAAAATTAGCCAGGAGTGGTGGCGAGTGCCTGTTATCCCAGCTACTCGGGAGGCTGCGGTGGGAGAATTGCTTGAACCTGGGAGCGGAGGTTGCAGTGAGTCAAGATCGCGCCATTGCCCTCCAGCCTGGGGAACAAGCGAAACTCCGTCTCAAAAAAAAAAAAAAGAAAGAAAGAAAGAAATAAAAAAGAAAAATAAGATAAAAATCCAACCTGTGCTGGGTGTGGTGGCTCACACCTGTTAATCCCAACACTTTGGGATGCTGAGGCAGGAGTTCAAGACCACCCTGGGCAACACAGTGAGACCCCCCCCCCTCCGTCTCTATTAAAAGTTTTTAAAATTAGCCACATGTAGTGGTACGTGCTGGCAGTCTCAGCTACTTGGGAGGCCGAGGTGAGAGTATCCCTTGAGCCTAGGAGTTTGAGGGTGCAGTGAGTATGATCGCGCCACTGCACTCCAGCCTGGGTGACAGAGACCCTGTCAAAAAAAAAAAAAAAGAAAGAGAAAGAGGGGTGGGGAGGGAGGGAGGAAGGAAAGGAAAAAGGAAAGGGAGTGGCAGGGAAGGGAAGAAACCAGATGCGGTGGCTCACACCTATAATCCCAGCACTTTGGGAGGCTGAAGCATGTGGATTACTTGAGGTCAGGAGTTTGAGACCAGCCTGGCCAACTTTGTGAAAACTCGTCTCTACTAAAAATCCAAAAATTAGCTGGGCATAGTGGTGGGTGCCTGTAATAGTGGTGGGCCCCAGCTACTCAGGAGGCTGAGGCGGGAGAATAGCTTGAGCCTGGGAGGCAGGGGTTGCAGTAAGCCAAGATTATGCCACTGCACTCCAGCCTGGGTGACAGAGCGAGATTCTGTCTCAAAAAAAAAAAATTCACTCTGGCTATTCATGAGTGGACTGTATCAGAAAACTAGTAAGATGAAGTTATTGGGTACCGAATTGTGACTACTATAGGAAATACTGATGGCTAGTGCAACATCTACTATATCCCACAATTCTGCTAATGTGAGAATATATAAGAAAAAACTAATTTAGTTTCTCCTGTACTGTCACTCAACAATCAACACAGAATACTTCCGTGACCTCTGGTCACCAAAATGTGTGTGGGAATTTTTCCCCACCAACAATCAATCAATCAGTTCTTTTCTGCAATGGATAGTAGCTGGGTGTTCTCTAATTCAATTCTCACACTACCTGGAGAGCCTCCGATCCCAGTCCCACAAGACTCAGCTCCGCTTAGGATGCTGATTGCAAGCCCCAGGTGGTTTTTACCGGCTATAAATGAGGGTTCCTACGACCTCCTCCTTGGGATCAATTAATTTGCTAGAATGGCTCACACAACTCAAGGAAGCACTTATTTATGTTTACCAGTTTATTACAAAGGATATTCATTTTTAATTTTTTTTCTTATTTTTATATTTAAAAAAATGTGTTTACAGACAAGGTCTCACTGTGTTACCCAGGCTGGTATTGAACTCCTGGGCTCAAGCATGAGCCACCACACCTGGCTACAAAGGATATTTTCAAGGATGCAAATAAACAACCAGATAGAGGCATAGGGCAAGGTACGGAGGAAGGGGCACCAAGCGTCCATGCCATTCCTGGGCACACCACTCTCCAGGAACCTCTACGTGTTCAGCCATCCAGAAGCTCTCTGAACCCTGCCCCTTTGTTTTTTTTTACTGAGGCTTCATTACATAGGAATGATTGATTAAACCGTTGTCCATTTGATGATCAGCTTAACCTTCAGCCCCTCTCCCCTCCCTGGAAGTTTCAACCCTCTGGGAATGTGGCTGGTTCCCCTGCCAGCCAGATCCCCATCCTGTAGCCATCCTGATTTTCACCTCATTAACGTAAACTCAGGTGTCTTGAAGAGTTTGGTAAAAATAATGAAAGATTGTCTGTCTTCCACCTTTATTACTCAAGCTTTTCCTGAACTGCTTCAAGACTCAGGACAAAAGGCCTTTAATAAAATATATTGCTCTAGTCACTTAGGAAATGACAGGGCTTACAGGAGCTGAAAGCCAGGAATAGTGGAGGAAAACCAAAATATATACATCATAATGTCACATAATGTATTAATATTTGTAGAGTCGGCCACATGCGGTGGCTCATACCTGTAATCCCAGCACTTTGGGAGGCCGAAGTGGGCGGATCACCTGAGGTCAGGAGTTTGAGACCAGCCTGGCCAACATGGTGAAACCCCATTTCTACTAAAAATACAAAAATTAGCCAGGTGTGGTGGCATATGCCTGTAATCCCAGCTACTCAGGAGGCTGAGGCAGGAGAATCACTTGAACCTGTGAGGTGGAGATTGCTGTGAACTGAGATTGCACCACTGCACTCCATCCCGGGTGACAGAGACTCTGTCTCAAAAAGAAAAAAAAAAAAGAAAGAAATCGCCTGAAGCTGGATGCAGCTGCGTACTCCTGTAGTCCCAGCTACTCGGGAGGCTGAGTCAGGAGGATCGTGCGAGCCCAGGAGCTAGGAGTCCAGCCCTGGCAACATAGGGAGATGGTATCTCTAAATAAATAAATAAATAGCTTGATAAGAAATCAGCACTGAATATTGGCATTAAGTAGAGACTTGAGCATCTCTCAGCAAAGGTTTTTTCAGGGCCTCTGGCTTGAGACAGGACCAGGATGGGAAGTGGAGCAGTGGGATCTTCCACTTGTGTGGCACAAGGCAGTTCCTTGAAGCTGTTTTCTCTTGTTGTTCTGCTTATTTCAGTTACTTGTTTGCTAGAAGGATGCCTCCACCCTCAGAGCACAGCCACACACACACACACACACACACACACACACACACACACACACACACTACCTGCCTTTTTCCTCAGACATCCCAAGAGCATTCTCTGAGCACTATTTTTGGTGAAGCCAATATAAAAAGGCTGCCCACTCCCCTGGCAGTTTCGTTCTTGTTGCCTAGGCTGGAGTTCAATGGCGCGATCCCAGAGAAGGGATTCTTTAAAGTTCACAAAGAACATCATCATAAGGCATAATAATACCTTATACTTGTGTCTAATGGATGTAATATCAAAGAGTTTTCATTATCTTATCCCTGCATTCCCACCAGTCATGTCTCCACTGTGTGTAAGGATGGAAAACGAGGTCGAGGGCCATCCCAGACTCACAGTCTGAACAGGAGCTCAGACCTCCTGACAAATACTATGTTGGGAAAGGACTCTGAAGCATCCTCCCAGACGCTTGCTCAGACCACACCTTCCTTATAATAACTTTATAATAACACCATAGCTATTACTTTAGCTATTTAACAGAAAAAAACAAGACTTGGAGAAGATAAATATACTTGTCAAGTACACAATGACTAAGTTGCAGAGCTATAATTCAACCCAGGCCTGTCTTACTCAGAGCCTGTTTTAGTGCCTGGGAAGTAACTGATAATTTTTGATAAGACAGTTTCAGTACAGTGGTCAAGACAGAACACAAATTACAAGGGGTTTATTCACTTATTCATCACATGTTTATTGAGGAGGGTGAAACGTCCAGCTATGGCAATGTGAAGACATGGGCAAATTCTTTCCCTAAAAAAAAATTACAAAGGTGGAAAAAATTGACAAAAATGACCATTTCCGGCACTCTGAAAATTGACCAGAGGCATGTAATAATTTGAGAAACAGCCAGGCGTGGTGGCTGACACCTGTAATCCCAGCACTTTGGGAGGTCAAGGTGGGAGGATCATTTGAGGCCAGGAGTCTGAGACCAGCCTGGGCAACATAGTGAGACTCCCATCTTTACAAAAAATTAAAATTAAAATATTGGCCAGGCAGTGGTGGCACATGCCTGTAGTCACAGCTACTCAAGAGGCTAAGATAGAAGGATTATTTGAGGCTAGGAATTTGAAGCTGCATTGAGCTCTGATCACTGCACCCCAACCTGGATGAAAAAAATCTGAGAAGCGTTTATGTTTGAGTAACTGTTGAAGTTTTGTAATAACAGTGGGAATCTGTGGCATCTTGCCTGGGGACGCTGCCATTCTCAGCTGTCCCCTCAGCTCCATCAGCAAGGGGATTTTGCCAGAGTGGGGACTGCTATAACAACCAGCCTTGCAGCTACACTCAAAGTGGGCCTACTTGGTGTGGAGCAGGGCAAGACCAAAGGTTCTACTAACCTGAGGTTACGGTTCTGGCTGGGGCAAGCATCTTCCTGGCTAAACTTCTACACATTTACAGCAGAAGACAGAGGGCCTAAGATTGCCACATACTTCTTTTTTTTTTTCTTTCTGAGATGGAATCTCACTCTGGCACCCAGGCTGGAGTGCAGTGGCGCAATCTCAGCTACCTGCAACCTCAGCTACCTGCAACCTCAGCCTCCAAAGTAGCTGGGACTACAAGCACGCACCACCACGCCCACCTAATTTTTGTATTTTTTAGTAGAGATGGGATTTCACCATGTTGTCCAGGCTGGTCTCAAATTCCTAATCTCAAATATCTGCCCACCTCAGCCTCCCAAAGTGATAGGATTACAGGCATGAGCCACTGCACCTGGCCTAATTGCCACATGCTTCTGCCTGACCCTGGGCAGCCTACCTAGAGAAAATGTGATGGAAAAACCCAACAGCGAATAAAAGTAAAAGCCCAGACAGAATTGAAAATGGCCTGAACTTGGCCGGGCGCGGTGGCTTACGCCTGTAATCCCAGCACTTTGGGAGGCCGAGATGGGCAGATCATGAGGTCAGCAGATCGAGACCATCCTGGCTAACACGGTGAAACCCCGTCTCTACTAAGTATACAAAAAATTAGCCAGGTGTAGTGGTGGGTGCCTGTAGTCCCAGCTACTCAGGAGGCCGAGGTAGGAGAATGGCGTGAAGCTGGGTGGCGGAGCTTGCAGTGAGCCGAGATTGCGCCACTGTACTCCAGCCTGGGCGACAGAGCGAGACACCGTTTCAAAAAAAAAAAAGAAAATGGCCTGAACTTTGAATTGGGTGCTTCCTAAAATATGCAGAAATGCATTATCAGAAGACGGAAGGCCAACTGGCTTATGGTGTTTCAGGACAATTTCTGCCCCATCATTGGTCAACCAGGAAAGGCTACTCAGACACAGGGGGCAACTCCTAGAAAGCCAGACTTAAAAAATAAAACAAGGCCAGGCACAGTGGCTCACAGTGGCCCAGCACTTTGGGAGGCCGAGGTGGGTGGATCGCCTGAGGTCAGGAGCTTGAGATCAGCCTGACCAATATGGTGAAACCTCGTCTCTACTAAAAATATAAAAATTAGCTGGGCTTGGTGGTGGGCACCTGTAATCTCAGCTATTTGGGAGGCTGACACAGGAGAACTGCATGAACCCAGGAGACGGAGATTACAGTGAACTGACATCGTGCCACTGCACTCCAGCCTGGGCGACAGAGTGAGACTCCATCTCAAAAAAAAAAAAAAAAGTAAGAGAAAAAGAAACTGAGCAGAGAGATCAGCAGCTACACACCTCAGAGGGGGAGACAGAGCTCATAGATTTAACCCAGGCAAGTCTCTAAACAAAGACAAACCCGCTGGACTTGGTGGCTCACGCCTGTAATCCCAGCACTCTGGGAGGCCAAGGCAGGCGGATCACGAGGTCAGGAGTTCAAGACCAGCCTGGCCAGCATGGTGAAACCTCATCTCTACTAAAAATACAAAAAAATTAGCCAGGCACTGTGGTGTGCACCTGTAATCCCAGCTACTCAGGAGGCTGAGGTAGGAGAATTGCTTGACCCCAGGAGGTGGAGGTTGCAGTGAGCCAAGATCCTGACACTGTACTCCAGCCTGGGTGACAGAACAAGAAAGAAAGAGAGAGAGAGAGAGAGAGAGAGAGAGAGAGAGAGAGAGAGAGAGAGAGAGAGAGAGAGAGACAGAAAGAAAGAGGGAAGGAGGGAGGGAGGGAGGAAGGAAGGAAGGAAGGAAAGAAAGAAAGAAAAGAAAGTAAAATCAGAGCCAGGTGTGGTGGCTTACACCTGTAATCCCAGCAGTTTGGGAGGCTGAGGCAGGCAGATCACAAGGTCAGGAGATCGAGACCATCCTAGCCAACATGGTGAAACTCCATCTCTACTAAAATACAAAAAATTGGCCAGGCCTGGTGGCACACACCTGTAGTCCCAACTATCCGGGAGGCTGAGGCAGGAGAACTGCTTGAACCTGGGAGGCATAGGTTGCAGTGAGCCAAGATAGAGCCACTACACTCCAGCCTGGTGACATAGTAAGACTCCGTCTCAAAATAAAAAAAAAGAAAGAAAGAAAAAGAAAGTGGCTCACGCCTATACTCCCAGCACTTTAGGAGACTGAGGCCAGCAGATCACCTGAGGTCATGAGTTCAAAACCAGCCTGGCCAACAAGGTGAAACCCGTCTCTATTAAAAATACAAAAATTAGCTGGGCATGGTGGCAGGCACCTGTAATCCCAGCTACTTAGGAGGCTGAGGCAGGAGAATCACTCGAACCTGGGAGGCAGAGTTTACAGTGAGCTGAGACCGGGTCATTGCACTTCAGCCTGGGCAAACAACAGGGAAACTCTGTCTCAAAAAAAAAAAAAAAAAAAAAAAGGTTAGAAATCAACAACAGAAAGAAATCTGGGAAATCCCTATGTATTTGGAAATAAAACAGACTTCTAAATAGCCCACAGGTCAAAAACCATATCACTAGGGAAATCTTAAAATATTCTGAACTGAGTAAAAATGAAAATACAACATATCAGAATTTATGGGAAGCAGCTAGAAGTGCTCAGAGGAACACAGGTATATAAGAAAAGAAAGGTCTCAAATCAAATTAAGCTTCTACCTTGAGAAAATATAAAGAAGGCCAGGCTCGGTGGCTTATACCTGTAATCCCAGCACTTTGGGAGGCCGAGGCCGGCCGATCACCTGAGGTCGGGAGTTTGAGACCAGCCTGACCAACATAGACAAACCCCGTCTCTACTAAAAATACAAAATTAGCCGGGTGTGGTGGCGCATGCCTGTAATCCCAGGTACTCGGGAGGTGGAGGCAGAATCGCTTGAACCCGGGAGGGGGAGGTTGTGGTTGTTTCACGTGTCCATGTGAAGATATCACCAAACAGGCTCTGTGTGAGGAACGTGGCTGTTTATTTCACCTGGGTGCAGGCGGGCTGAGTCTGAAAAGAGAGTCAGCAAAGGGTGGTGGGATTATCATTAGTTCTTATAGGTTTTGGGATAGGCAGTGGATCTCACAAAGTACATTCTCAAGGGTGGGGAGAATTACAAAGAAACTTCTTAAGGGTGGGGGAGATTATAAAGAACATTGATCAGTTAAGGTGGGGCAGAAACAAATCACAATGGTGGAATGTCAGTTAAGCTATTTTCACTTCTATGGATCTTCAGTTGCTTCAGGCCATCTGGATGTATTCGTGCAGGTCGCTGGGGATATGAAGGCTGAGCTTAGGCTCAGAGGCCTGACAGTGGTGAGCTGAGATCACGCCACTGCACTCCAGCCTGGTCAACAAGAGAGAAACTCCGTCTCTAAATAAATAAATAAATAAGATCAAACTAAACCCAAGGTAAGCAAAAAAGAGGAAATAAAGATTAGAGCAGAAATCAATGAAACAGAAAACAGCAATAGAGAAAATCAAGGAACAAAAAGTTGTTTCTTTGAAAAAATAACAATGGCTGGGCGTGGTGGCTCACACCTACAATCCTAGCACTTTGGGAAGCAGAGGCAGGTGGATCACTTGAGCCCAGGAGTTGGAGACCAGCCTGGGGAACATGGTGAACACCGTCTCTACCAAAAAAATACAAAAATTAGCTAGTCAAGGTGGCACATGCCTGTAGCCCCAGCTACTTGGGTGGGGATGCTCATGAGATAGGAGAATTGCTTGAGCCTGAGAGGTTGAGGCTGCAGTGAGCTGAGGTCACGCCACTGCACTCTGGTGGGCAACAGAGCAAGACATTGTCTCCAAAAAAAAAAAAAAAAAAAAAAAAAAAAAAAAAAAGATTAACCAAGGGAAAAATTTTTTTAAAAAAAGGCCGGGCATGGTGGCTCATGCCTGTAATTCCAACACTTTGGGAGGCCGAGGCAGGTGGATCACTTGAGGTCAGGAGTTTAAGACCAGCCTGGCCCAACGTGGTGAAACCCCATCTCTACTAAAAATACAAAAATTAGCTGGGTGTGGTGGTGTATGCCTGTAATCCCAGTTACTCAGGAGGCTGAGGCGGGAGAATCGCTTGAACCCAGGAGGTGGAAGGTTGCAGTGAGCCAAGATCGTGCCACTGCACCGCAACCTGGGTGACAGAGTGAAACTCCATCTCAAAAAATAATAGTAGTAAATTTTTTTTTAAAAAAAGAAGACACAAATTACCAATATCTAGAATGAAAGAGAAGATATCAAAACTTTTGTAGACTCTGCCCTACAAAAGTTAAAAGTATAAAAGTATATTATGGGGCCAGGCGTGGTGGCTCATGACTATAATCCCAACACTTTGGGAGGCTGAGGTGGGCAGACTGCTTGAGCCCAGGAGTTCCAGAACAGCCTGGGTAACAGTGAAACCCCATCTCTACCATACACACACAAAAAGTATAATATGAACAACTTTATACCAGTAAATTAGGCAATTTAATGAAATGAAAAATCCCTAGAAAGGCACAAATTATCAAGACCAACTCAAGAAGAAATAGGATATCCAAACATACCTTTATCAAGTGGTTAAAAAAAAATGAACTTAAAAAACAATCTTCCAGCTGGGCATGGTGGCTCACACCTGTAATACCAGCACTTTGGGAGGCCAAGGCAGGTAGATCACTTGAGGTCGGGAGTTCAAGACCAGCCTGGGCATTATGGCGAAACCCCCATCTCTACCAAAATGTACAAAAATTACCCAGGTGGGGTGGCACGCACCTGTAGTCCCAGCTACTTGGGAGGCTGAGGTAGGACAATTACTTGAACCAGGGAGGTGGAGGTTGCAGTGAGCTGAGATTGTACTACTGCACTCCAGCCTGAGGCAACAGAGTGAGACCCTGTCTCAAAAACAAATAAATAAGCAAACCAAAACAATCTAACAATCTTCCCACAAGAGCCCAGCCCAGATGGCTTCATTGGTAAATTCCATTAAATATTTAAAGAACCAATAGGCCGGGCGCGGTGGTTCAAGCCTGTAATCCCAGCACTTTGGGAGGCCGAGACGGGCGGATCACGAGATCAGGAGATCGAGACCATCCTGGCTAACACGGTGAAACCCCGTCTCTACTAAAAAAAAAAACTACAAAAAACTAGCCGGGCGAGGTGGCGGGAGCCTGTAGTCCCAGCTACCCGGGAGGCTGAGGCAGGAGAATGGCATGAACCTGGGAGGCGGAGCTTGCAGTGAGCTGAGATCTGGCCACAGCACTCCAGCCTGGGTGACAGAGCGAGATTCCGTCTCAAAAAAAAAAAAAAAAAAAAAAGAACCAATAATACAAATATTCAACAAATTATTTCAGAAAATAGAGGAACACTTCCCAATTTATTCTATAAATTCAATATTACTCTGATACTAAAACCACATAAAGACACTGTAAAGAAAAGCATATATCAATATCCTTATAAATATTGATGCAGGCTGGGCGCGGTGGCTCAAGCCTGTAATCCCAGCACTTTGGGAGGCCGAGGCGGGTGGATCACGAGGTCAGGAGATCGAGACCATCCTGGCTAACACGGTGAAACCCCGTCTCTACTAAAAATACAAAAAACTAGCCGGGCGCGGTGGCGGGTGCCTGTAGTCCCAGCTACTCGGAGGCTGAGGCGGGAGAATGGCGGGAACCCGGGAGGCGGAGCTTGCAGTGAGCCGAGATCGCGCCACTGCACTCCAGCCTGGGGGACACAGCGAGACTCCGTCTCAAAAAAAAAAAAAAAAAAAAAAAATATATATATATATATTGATGCAAAAGTCCTCTGCAAACCAAATCCAGCAACATATAAAAGAGATTATAGGCCGGGCCTAGTGGCTCACCTTGTAATCCCAGCACTTTGGGAGGCCGAGACGGATGGATCACTTGAGGTGAGCAGTTCAAGACTAGCCTGGCCAACATTGTGAAACCCCTGTCTCTGCTAAAAGTACAAAAATTAGCTGGGTGGTGGCAGGAGCCTTTAATCATAGCCACTTTGGAGATTGGGGCAGGAGAATCGCTTGAGCCCAAGAGGTGGAGGTTGTAGTAAGCTGAGATGGCACCACTGCACTTTAGCTTGGGCGACACAGCAAGACTCGGTATTTAAAAAAAAAAAAAAAAAAAGTAAATCACGACCAAGTTGTATTTATTCCAAGGATGCATGGTTGGTTTAAATTCTAAAATCAATTAATGTAATATACAATAGTAATAAAGGACAAAAGCTACATGATCATCTCAATCGATGCAGAAAAAATATTTGACAAAATCCAACCCATTCATGATACAATCTCAATGAACTAGGAATAGAAGGGAATATCCTTAACCAGAAAAAGTGCTTCCAAGAAAAACCAACAGCAAACATTCTGAGCCTGTCAGCTGGTGAATGGGTAAATAAAATGTGCTATATCCATACAATGCAATACTGTTCATCAGTAAGAAGGAATGAAATATGGATGCATGCTACCATATAGATTAAACTCCAGAATATGATGCTAGGTGGCAGAAACTAGATGCACAGGTTAGGATGTTTTTGCTCTGTAAGGCATTAACCAGTTTTGTACCTACCTACAAATTTTATTCTAATAAAGTTTTAAGTGTCTTTCCTAATAAAATATGTAAACTCCTGCTCTTCAAGTGCTCTTTTCACCAGCTTGACCATTTTACTGCTTCCTTTAGTTAATAAAACTTGGTGTTTATTCTATATTTGTATGACAGTCATAATCTTAACTTTTTCAAAATTATATTTTAACAAGGAAGACATAGCAGTAGGGGCTTGTGGACATTCTTTTCTGACTGCTTCTATTTTCTCAGTGAATAAGGGTGAAAAGTCATGAACTGAGAGTGAGAATAAGGAGGTTTGGGGGAAGTTGAGGGTAGTGAAAAAGATATTACAAAATGACTTTTAGAGCCTGGCCAACATGGTGAAACCGCATCTCTACTAAAAATACAAAAATTGGCCGGGCGCGGTGGCTCATGCCTGCAATCTCAGCACTTTGGGAGGCCGAGGCAGGTGGATCACTAGGTCAGGAAATCGAGACCATCCTTGCTAACACGATGAAACCCTGTCTCTACTAAAAAAATACAAAAAGTTAGCCGGGGCTGGGCGCGGTGGCTCAAGCCTGTAATCCCAGCACTTTGGGAGGCCGAGACGGTCGGATCACGAGGTCAGGAGATCGAGCCCATCCTGGCCTACACGGTGAAACCCCGTCTCTACTAAAAAATACAAAAAACTAGCCAGGCGAGTTGGCGGGAGCCTGTAGTCCCAGCTACACGGGAGGCTGAGGCAGGAGAATGGCGTAAACCCGGGAGGCAGAGCTTGCAGTGAGCCGAGATCGCGCCACTGCACTCCAGCCTGGGCGACAGAGCGAGACTCCGTCTCAAAAAAAAAAAAAAAAAAAGTTAGCCGGGCGTGGTGGCAGGCGCCTGTAGTCCCAGCTACTTGGGAGGCTGAGGTAGGAGAATCACTTGAACCTGGGAGGCGGAGGTTGCAGTGAGCCAAGATCATGTCATTGCACTCCAGCCTGGGGCAACAAGACTGAAACTCCATCTCAAAACAAAAACAAAAACAAAAATTAGTCAAGTGTGGTGGGCCTCTGTAATCCCAGCCACTTTGGGAGGCTGAGGCAGGAGAATTCCTTGAACCTGGGAGGTGGAGGTTGCAGTGAGCCGAGATTGCGGCTGCACTCCAGCCTGGGCAGCAGAGCCAGACCCTATCTTAAAAACAAAACAAACAAACAAAGACTTTTAGGAGAGTGGGAAAATGAAAAATTAAGGGAAATTCCAGATGACTGCTGAGCAATATAAGCCCACTGGAGGTTAGTAGTCATGAATTTTAAATGGAACTGTCAGCATACCACAGCCATGCCTGCAGGCATGGAGTAGGCAGAGTTAGATTTAATCAGGTTATTCGGTTTTGCTAAGTGAGCACAAACAAGAAAACAAAGCATGAGAGTTGGTAGGCGTAAGCTACGATGGAAGCTATGGAAGGAGACCTAAGGATGTAGCAGAATAGAGGACAGTGCACACGTGGGAGTGTAATGTCTTGTAAGTCCCAGTTAGGTAGAAGGGTTGTGAGTATCAGTTTCCTAGAGCTAAAAAGTGGGAGGTTGTGGTTGGATTGTGGGATGCTTAAAATTAAAATCATGAAAGGAGGGGGCATGGGGAGGGGATATTCATTTTATTTTTGAGAGAGGGTTTCACTCTTGCCCAGGCTGGAGTGCAGTGGCACCAACACGGCTCACTTGAACTCTTGGGCTCAAGTGATCCTCCCACCTCAGCCTCCCCAGTAGCTGGGACTACAGGTATGTACCACCACACCATGCTAATTTTAAATTTTTTTGTAGAGACAGGGTCTCACTATGTCATCCAGGCTGGTCTTGAATTCCTGGACTCAAGCGATCTGCCTGCCTCTGCCTCCCAAAGTGGCCTATAATTTTATTTGAACAGTAACTCAAACCGGTACTGAAACTAGAGTTCAGTCCCAATTTGTCTAAACAAAAGAGTGGGCCGGGCGCGGTGGCTCAAGCCTGTAATCCCAGCACTTTGGGAGGTCAAGGCGGGCAGATCATGAGGTCAGGAGATCGAGACCATCCTGGCTAACACGGTGAAACCCCGTCTCTACTAAAAATACAAAAAAAAAAAGTCAAGAAAAAGGGTTAAATTATGAAGCAAGAGCCCAGAGACTGAGCAGGAATACAGAACTGGGGCACAGGTGGCTAGGACTAGTATTAATAAAATCAGGGACGGGGAGCCCTACAGAGATAGAAGGGAGGATAAAAGCAGGAAGGGGAGCCGGGTGTGGTGACTCACGCCAGTAATCCCAGCACTTTGGGAGGCTGAGGCAGGCAGATCACCTGAGGTCGGGAGTTCGAGACCAGCCTGACCAACATGGAGAAACCCTGTCTCTACTAAAAATACCAAATTAGCCAGGCGTGGTGGCGCATGCCTGTAATCCCAGCTACGCGGGAGGCTGAAGCAGGAGAATTGCTTGAACCTGGGAGCCGGAGGTTGCGGTAAGCCAAGATCATGCCATTGCCCTCCAGCCTGGGCAACAAAAGCGAAACTCCGTCTCAAGAAAAAAAAAAAAAAAGTAGCCGAGTGTCATGGTGCACGCCTGTAATCCCAGCTACTCAGGAGACTGAGGCAGAGAATCACTTGAACTTGGGAAGTGGAAGCTGCATTGAACCGAGATCACGCCACTGCACTCCAGTCTGGGTGACAGTGAGCTCCATCTCAAAAAAAAAAAAAAAAAGCAAATGAATTGCCAAATGAGGAGATAGATAGGGTGAGGTCTGGAAGGCTCCTGAGTGCAGCAGCTTCTGTCCTTTGAGTGTAGTATAGTGGAGCTGGGGTGCACCACCCTCCTGGCAAGTGGATATGTTCTTATTTACCACCTTGGAACTCTGGGAAACCGGTAATTTAGGGATTTTTATGGAGGCTTCATCACGTAGGCATGATCAGTTTTTAACTCAATCCCTAGTCCTTCTCCCCTCCCTGGAGGGTGGGGGATGTGGCTAAATTTTCAAGCTTCTAATCATGACGTTTTCTTTCTGGTGACCAGACCCTATCCTGAAGCTATCCAGCAAGCCACTGAGAGACACTCGTTAGTACAAAAGATGTTTCCATCATCCAGGAAGTTCCAAGGGATTTAGGAGCTCTGTGTCAGGAACTTGATGCAGAGGCAAAATACATATATTTCTTTTTCTTTTATTTTTTAAGTAGAAACGGGGTCCCTCTGTGTTGCCCAGGGTGGTCTCAAACTCCTGAGTGCAAGTGATCCTACCACTTCAGCCTCCCAAAGTGCTGGGATTACAGGCTTGAGCCACTGTACCTGGCCTCAGGCTGTTTTAGAGCAAGCCTTAGCCTCACACCAAATGCAGGTGGAGAAACTCACCCAAAATACAACTAGGGACCTTGCCAAAGCTTACTCTATTTAATCACACTATAAGCCAGGATTCCTAGTAATTATAATGGCTCTGAGAGTTTACAGTGAAGAGTCTCTAATTCAGTATTTTGTTATTCTAATCTTTACTTTCCTTACCCTGCAGTGCTTTTCCCTTTGTGTTTTATCTTGTCCTTGTCTTTAAAGGTCAAAATGATTCTGTTGCTTGCTGAGAAACCAACTACCACTTTCCCCAGCAGCTGAATTTTTTTTTTTTTAATATATATATATTTCTTTGATAGAGATCTTGCTATGTTGCTCAGACTGGTCTCAAACCTCTGGACTGAAGTGATCCACCCACCCTGGTCTTCCAAAGTGCTGGAATTACAGGCATGAACCACTCTACCCGGTAGATTTATCTTTTTTTTTTTTTTTCCGAGACAGTCTCACTTTATCACCCAGGCTGGAGTGCAGTGGTGCAATCTCAGCCTCCCAGGTTCAAGTGATTCTCGTGTCTCAGCCTCTGGAGTAGCTGGGATTACAGGCACCTGCCACCACGCCTGGCTGATTTTTATATTTTTATTAGAGACAGGGTTTCACCATGTTGGCCAGGCTGGTCTTGAACTCCTGACATCACGTGATCCACCGGCCTCAGTCTCCCAAAGTGCTAGGATTACAGGCGTGAGCTACCATGCCCAGTCAGATTTATCTTCTTAGGCTTCCATAGCAATGTACTTGGCGCTAGGGCATGGTGGCTGACATCTGTATTCCCAGCATTTGGGGAGGCTGAGGCCAGTGGGTGTGGTGGCACGTGCCTGTAGTCCCAGCTACTTGGGAGGCCGAGGTGGGAGGATCACCTGAGCCTGGGACGTTGAGGCTGAAGTGAGCTACAATGGTGCCACTGCACTCCACCCTGGGTGACAGAGTGAGACCCTGTCTCAAAAACGAACAAATGAACAACACTAAAAGAAACTAGTGTGCTTGGGGTTAGGTCCTCCTGGCCTTGAGCAAAGGCCATGAAACCCCCCCAATGCAATTGAGCAAGCAAGCATCAGGGAAACAGGCTGTGTAGCTTGTCAGGTGATCTCTGTTCCAGGATAATTTTTTTTCCTCTGAAACAACTTTGGTTTATTATCAGTCATTTCATGCAGAGTAAGGAGAAAGAACAGTGTGAATTTAAAATTTGTTTCTTTGTTTTGAACAAAAATTATTTCTTTTCTTTTCTTTTCCACAGTGTGTGAACCCAGCTTTATCCCTTGGGTTCTGTACAAATTAAATGCAGCAGCTGAGGGAACCGGATAAGAAGCTGATTTTGTAGTTACAGGCTGTTCCATATCACCCATTTACAAGGTCAGTGGGGACTGCAACTGACCAAAACAGAGAACTATGTACTTTAAAATGATGAAAACTTTATCTACCAGAAACACACAAAGACCTTTCAGGGGTTCTAAATGGCTTATATTCCTGACTACACTGGAACAAAATATGCTGGAGGGTAAGGAAAAAAGTGTATGGACTAGAGGATCAAAACAGCAAAGTGCTGTAAAAACAGAGGCCTGCAAGTGCAGACCCTTATCTGTTCGAACCCTGTTCCAGCCTCCTTCCTTCACTGCATCTCCTGAGGGGTTTGGAGACCACTGCAGAGTTTGATGATTTGGGGAAATAAACATGTAATTAAAGTTGCAGATACAACAGTGGTTCTACACTAATGTTTGTGGAGAGAAGACAGTAATTTAGGCCAGGAGTGGTGGCTCACGCCTGTAATCCTAGCACTTTGGGAGGCCGAGGTGGGTGGATTACCTGAAGTCAGGAGTTCGAGACCAGCCTGGCCAATATGATGAAACCCTGTCTCTACTAAAAACACAAAAATTAGCTGGGCATAGTGGTGGGCGCCTATAATCCCAGCTACTCGGGAGTCTGAGACAAGAGAATCACTTGAACCCAGGGGGCAGAGGTTGCAGTGAGTCCAGATCAAGCCACTCCATCTCAAAAAAAAAAAAAAAAAAGAAGACAGTGGTTTAGAAATGAAGGCCTTAAAGCCAACCTCCTGAGGGAAGGGTTGGGATTCCAGAGAAGACGGCTGGACTGAAGGCACCATGGGCTGCTGTGTGACCTCAGGGCAGTTTCCAAAGCCAGGCAGTCTCCATTTCCTCTCCTGTAAAATGGAGGTAACAATAGTGTCTACCTCATAGGGTTATCATGAAGAATAAATAAGTTAAAGCATTTAAACTCCTCAGTCCGGGGATAAACACCTAGCATGCAGATACTGGTACTAGCAGTGGAGGGGCTGAGGAAAGGGGCCAGGCGAGGTGGCTTAAGCCTGTAATTCCAGCACTTTGGGAGGCCAAGGTGGGAGGATTGCTCGAGGCCAGGAGTTCAAGACAGCCTGGACAACACAGCAAGACCATCTCTCTACAAAAAAATACAAAAAATTAGCCAAGCATGGTGGCGTACACGGTAACCTCAGACATTCGGGAAGCTGAAGCGAGAGGATTGCTTGAGCCCGTGAAATTGAGGCTGCAGTGAGTCGTGATCACGCCAGTGCACCCCAGCCTGGGTGACAGAGGGACACCCTGTTTCAAAAAAAATGTTGTACAGCTGTACAATGTGTTTGTGTTTTAAGCTGTGTTATTACAAGGGTCAAAAAGTTTAAAAAAATAAAGTTTACAATTTTTTTTTTTCTTGAGTGGAGTCTCACTCTGTTGCCCAGGTTGGAGTGCAGTGGTGCAATCTTGGCTCACTGCAGTCTCCACCTCCCGGGTTCCAGCTTTTCTCCTGCCTCAGCCTCCCGAGTAGCTGAGATTACAGGCATGTTCCACCACGTCCAGCTAATTTTTTGTCTGTTTAGTAGACACAGGGTCTCACCATGTTGGCCAGGCTGATTGTGAACTCCTGACCTCAAGTGATCCGCCCGCCTCAGCCTCCCACAGTGCTAGGATTATAGGCATGAGCCACAGAACCTGGCATTACAAATTTTTAAAGCTACAGTAAGCTAAAGTTAATTATTGAAGAAGGAAACGTTTTCAAGTTTAATGCAGCCTAAGTGTCAGTGTTTATAAAGTCTACAGTAGTATACAATAATGCCCTAGGTCAGCTGCGTGCAGTGGCTCCCACCTGTAATTCCAGCACTTTGGGAGGCCCAGGAGGGAGCATCACTTGAGCCCAGAAGTTTGTGAGCAGCCTGGGCAACAGAGTGAGACCCTGTTTTTATAAAAATTCTCTATTTATGTTTTGTTTTTTGTTTTTCTTTTTGAGATAGTCTCGCTCTGTTGCCCAGGCTGGAGTGAACTGGTGTGATGCGGGCACACTGCAACCTCCACCTCCCTAGTTCAAGCGATTCTCCTGCTTCAGCCTCCCAAGTAGCTGGGATTACAGGTGTGCACCACCATGCCTGGCTAATTTTTGTGTTTTTAGTAGAGATGGGTTTTCACCATGTTGGTCAGGCTGGTCTTGAACTCCTGACCTCAGGTGATCAGCCCGCCTTGGCCTCCCAAAGTGCTAGGATTACAGGCATGAGCTATCGTGCCCAGCTATAAATAAATAATTCAAAAATGAATTTTTCTTTTTTTTTTTTGAGACCGAGTTTTGCTTTTGTTGCCCAGTCTGGAGTGCAATGGCATACTCTCAGCTCACCACAACCTCCACCTCCCAGGTTCAAACAATTCTCCTGCCTCGGCCTCCCGAGTAGCTGGGATTACAGGCATGTGCCACCATGCCTGGCTAACTTTTTTGTATTTTTAGTAGAGACAGGGTTTCTCCGTGTTGGTCAAGCTGGTCTCGAACTCCCGACCTCAGGTGATCCGCCCGCCTTGGCCTCCCAAAGTGCTGGGATTACAGGTGTGAGCCACTGCACCCAGCCAAAAATGAAACATTTAAAAAAATGTCCTAGGCCTTCACATTCACTTACCACTGACTAAGCAACTTCCAGTCCTGCAAGTTCCATTCATGGTAAGTGCCCTACATAGGTGTGCCATCTTCTATCTTTTATACCATATTTTTACTATAGGTTTGAGACGGAGTCTCACTGTGTCACCTAGGCTGGAATGCTGTGGTGCAATCTCGGCTCACTGCAACCTCTGCCTCCTGGGTTCAAGCGATTCTTGTGCCTCAGCCACTTGAGTAGCTGGGATTATAGGTACACACCACCACGCCTGGCTAATTTTTGTATTTTTAATAGGGTTGGGGTTTCACCATGTAGGCCAGGCTGGTCTCAAACGCCTGACCTCAAGTGATCTGCCTGCCTCAACCTCCCAAAGTGCTGGGATTACAGGCGAGAGCCACCATGCCCAACCTAGATACAAATACTTACCATCTAGTTACAGTTGCCTAAGTATTTACTACAGTAACAGGCTGCACAAGTTTCTAGCTTTGGAGCAATAAGCTAAGTTTGCATATGTATACTCTGTGATGTTCCCACAATGAAGAAATTGCCTAGGATGCATTTCTTAGAACAGATCTTGGTTGTTAAGTGACACATGGCTGTACATGAGTAAAAAGAGACCGGTTTTACCTCTAAGTTTCCTAACTGTAATTTATGCACTGATATTCTCTAGTATTCAGATTTTATTGCCTTAATTATGTACAAAAAAACATTACTTAGTGTACTTGATAATGGCTGGCTGTGTGTCCTGGGAGCAGGAGGAGGCAGGTGGAGATGCAGAAAAGTAAAAGGGAAAATATTATCCTGAGATTCACAGTCCCTAAACAAATTCCCCATTGTCTTGCTTGGTGGCAAGAAGTTACAGTCACAGGGAAAGAAAACCTTCAGGGGCCTTCCACTTTGGGCTGCCTGAGTGCTTTTTCAGTACATGAATACATTTATTAAATAAATGTTACTATAAATAGAAAAGTTTTTCGGACTCTATGATATAGTCCACTTATTAGAATAATACTGTAGACAATTGAAGAATGTGAGTAGTTCCTTTTAATTTCCTCCAAGAGAATTTTATCTGTGTATCCTAAGGGAATGGGGGAAGGGGGTAAGGGAATGGTGGTTAGTTCCAGGAAATAATGATTAGCAAGAGCTTGAGTAAGAAGTCGTGGGTGTAGGGATACAGGGTGGGCATACAGGGCAAAGGAACCGGTTCAGTTGTTTCAGTTAGTCACCGAGGAAGCAATGCCACAGCACTTTATTTTTAGGAAATATAAAGCAGATCAGAACAAGTCAAATCTCAGTGGAAAGAAAATGTGTAATTTCAGAGATGAAAGTCAATCTTCTATGGTAACCTCTCAGAATGGAGCTAGCATTTCACATACTAATCCCTGCCAAAGGGGAAGTCATCCAAAACACAGCTGAGATCAGGGAGGAAGAGAACTTCTAAAGAATTTGTAGGAAAGTTGTAAAGACAGTAAACATTTGTGGGATAAAAGAGAAATAAGTAAAAGTTAAAGGATCCAAGGACTGTTTTTCCCATAAAAGAAAATAACATGTTACCTAGAAAATAGTGTCCTGCTATTCTGTACATACAAGGCGTAAAAAAGGAGAAAAAACAAACTGCCTTGAAATACATAATTTTATTTATTTTGGGTGGAACAGGGTCTCAGTTTTTCCCCCAGGCTGGAGTGCAGTTGCACGATCTTGGCTTACTGCAGCCTCAGCCTCCCAGGCTCAAGTGATCCTCCCACTAAAGCCTTCCAAATAGCTAGACGACAGGCACACACCACCATGTCCAGCTAATTTTTTTAAAATTTTCGCAGAGACAGGGTTTCGCCATGTTGCCCCAGGCTGGTCTCGAACTCTTGGACTTAAGCAATCTGCCCACCCTGGCCTCCCAAAGTGTTGAGATTACAGAAATGAGCCACCTCACCTGGCTGAAATGCATAAATCTTAAAAAATGCTTATTGTAGGCTGGGCACAGGTGGCTCATACCTGTAATCCCAGCTGTTTGGGAGGCCGAGGCAGGCAGATCACCTGAGGTCAGGAGTTTGAGACCAGCCTGGCCAAATATGGTGAAACCCTATCTCTACTAAAAATACAAAAATTAGCTGGGCATGGTGGCGGGTGCCTATAATCCCACCTCCGGAGGCTGAGGCAGGAGAATCACTTGAACCCGGGAGGTGGAGGTTGCAGTGAGCCAAGATCACGCCACTGCACTCCAGCCTGGGTGACACAGCGAGACTCTCAAAAAAAAAAAAAAAAATGCTTATTTTAAAGAAGGTTGTTCAACTGCCGAGTCCTAGCTGTCCTTTGGGGTTGTTAAAAGTAGGGTAAATTCTTTTTTGTTTTTTTCTTGTTACATTAGTAACCTTGCCATAGGACTACAAATTCAATAAATGACTTTTCTAGGACTTCCCTTTCCCTGTTAACTAGAGCCAATAACAGGCTGAGGAAGAACCTAGAATAAAAGAGACAACTGTCATTGTAGGTATTTAATCTGACTCCTATCTCTTGTGGTTTGGGGTAAATTATTTCAAGTCTCAGGACTTTATTTTCCACAGTTCCATAATAAATACCTTTGTAAAAACTCATTTATAAGGCCGGGTGCGGTGGCTCACGCCTGTAATCCCAGCACTTTGGGAGGCCGAGACGGGCGGATCACGAGGTCAGGAGATCGAGACCATCCTGGCTTACACGGTGAAACCTCATCTCTACTAAAAATACAAAAAATTAGCCGGGCGTGGTGGCGGGCGCCTGTAGTCCCAGCTGAGGCAAGAGAATGGCGTGAACCTGGGAGGCGGAGCTTGCAGTGAGCCAAGATCGCACCGCTGTATTCCAACCTGGGTGACAGAGCAAGACTCCGTCTCAAAAAAAAAAAAAAAAAAAACTCATTTATAAAAACTTTACCAAGGCACTACTGCAATAGAAAACATTTTGTTAGAAATTGCTACATAAGCACAAAATATTCCTACATCATTAATTGTAACATGTAATTTGTAGCTGAATACAAATAAATACTTCAGCATTACTAGTATTCCAGCAAAGAAAACAAGAGTTAGGCTGAAAAAAAATAAGGTTCACTTTTATCTGAATTCTTTTATCTTTACTAATGTTTTGTTTTGTTTTGTGAACATGCTATATGATAATTTAAAGCCCAAGTTCCCCAAAGCTGCAGTAGGTATGCAACGCTTATTTCCCTAAAGCATTGTAAGATTACAAGGAAAACCCCATTTATCTATAAACTCTATTTATCTAACGTTCTGGTGATTCTTCAGTCAAGATGTTGACTGAGGAAGCATGTTTTCTCCTTTGGTCATATTTGTAGAGCTCACATGAACCCCACAAACTTTGAGTCACACATCACAGAGTGTTAGGGCTGGAACGGCCTTGCAGAGGATCCTGTCCAATCTCCTCATATTTCACATTCAAAACCTGGACCCTGAGGAGGGGAAATGTCCATCCGAAGTTATTTATTAGCCGGGCATGGTGGCTCATGCCTGTGATTCCAGCACTTTGGGAGGCCAAGGCAGGAGGATTGCTTGAGCCTAGGAGTTCAAAACCAGCCTGGGAAATATAGTGGGACTCTATCTCTACAAAAAAAAAAAAAAAAAAAATTAGCCAGGCGTGGTGGCACACATCTGTAGTACCAGATACTTGGAAGGCTGAGGCAAGAGGATTGCTTGAGCCCAGGAAGTTGAGTCTGCACCACGGCACTCCACCCTGGGTGACCCAGTGAGACCCTGTCTCAAAAAAAAAAAAAAAAAAAAAAAAAGTTTTATAGCAAAAAAAAAAAAAAAAGGCTGATCACTGAAGCATGTCTTCTGTCACCCTATTAATAATTTAGCATAGTCTGGGCGAATTGGCTCACACTTGTAATCCCTGCACTTTGGGAGGCTGAGCCCGGTGGATCACCTGAGGTCAGGAGTTTGAGACCAGCCTGACCAACATGGTGAAACTCCATCTCTACTAAAAATACAAAAATTAGCTGGGCGTGGTGGCACATGCCTATAATCCCAGCTACTTGGGTGGCTGAGACAGGAGAATTGCTTGAACCTGGGAGGTGGAGGTTGCAGTGAGCTGATAGCGTGCCATTGCACTCCAGTCCTGAGCAACAGAGCGAGACTTCATCTCAAAATAATAATAATAATTTAGCCTATTTTTGGTGAATTCTGGAAACTGTCAACTAAAAAGTAAGATCAGTTTCTGCCTCTCCTTACACTGTAATTTTTAGACTCATAAAGATCTATTAACGTAAAGGGTAAATGTTTAACTGTCTATCCAGGAAAGAAATTTTTCCCAAAAAAATTCCAGCAGAGGGCAGCAAATTTAAATATGGATCCCAATGCTTAAAATTTATTTAAAGAGAATTACTTTTTTTTTTTTTTTTTTTTTCCTGAGACAGAGTCTCTGTCACTTAGGCTGGATGGAGTGCAGTGGCACGATCTCTGCTCACTGCAACCTCCACCTCCCAGGTTCAAGCAATTCTGCCTCAGCCTCCCAAGTAGCTGGGATTACAGGTTTGCACCACCATGCTTGACTAATTTTTGCATTTTTTTTTTTTGGTAGAAATGGGATTTCACCATATTGGCCAGGCTGGTCTCAAACTCCTGACCTCAAGTGATCCGCCCAGGTCAGCCTCCCAAAGTGCTGGAATTACAGACTTGAGCCACTGCGCCAGGCCTGTTCGTTTTCTTCCTTATCCCACTCTAGAATACACTCTCCATGAGGCAGGGCCATCAGTTTTGCTCACACATATTCCCTAAGCACCTCGGATACTGTGCTAAATATATCTGGGGAATGAATGAAAAAGTTGAAAAGCTCTACTAAGACTAAAATCTCTACACATATGTTCCACAAGGGCCATTTTGTGTGTGTGAGTTGAAGTATATATCTTGAACTCCTCACCTCAAGCGACCTGCCTGCCTCAGCTTCCCAAAGTGCTGCACTTACAGGCGTGAGCCACCGTGCCCAGCCAGAAAATTCACTTTTGTTCTCTCAATATTTCTATAAACTGTGTCTCCCAGAGATGGTCAAGGAATTCATGAGCTAAGATGACGTGACAGAGTTGCCGAGAAACAAAAACAACAGAAATAAAGGGCGCTTCTGAGAAACCTTGGCAGAGATGGTCAGAGAGGCACATTTAGTATGAAGCAGTACGAGTTAGTGTTGAAGGGTTTAATTCCTAGGAGCCCTACTTGCCTCATCTGCAAACTGGGGATAATAATTCATAGGGCTTGTCATATGAATGAAATGTGATCATGTGATATGAAAAGCCAACTACTCGGCCGGGCGCGGTGGCTCACGCCTGTAATCCCAGCACTTTGGGAGGCCGAGGCGGGCAGATCACGAGGTCAAGAGATCGAGACCATCTGGCTAACACTGTGAAACCCCGTCTCTACTAAAAATACAAAACATTAGCCGGGTGTGGTGCCACGCGCCTGTAGTCTCAGCTACTCCGGAGGCTGAGGCAGGAGAATCGCTTGAACCCGGGAGGCAGAGGTTACAACGAGCTGAGATCCCGCCACTGCACTCCAGCCTGGGTGACAGAACGAGACTCCGTCGCCCCCGCTCCCCCCCCCCCAAAAAAAGCTAACTACTCTGAATAGTTAGCAATCAAAAAATGGAAGCTATTCATTATCCTAATGAACTGAAAAAACCGCTTTTGCAGCTATAGGGAGGAGACTGTTAGGAGCCAAAGATTCATTTAAAGAGGAGGTAAGGAAAAGCAGCCAAAAATGTGGGAATAGGGTTTAAGGCGCGTTCGTGGTGATTCAGACCTAGAGTGGGGAGCAAGCCCTCCCTCTGGACAGCCCTCAGCGGCGAGGGGAGCGGGCGCCCAAGGGCCCAGCTGGGGTGCCCGGCAGCCAGGACTCCCAGGCGGAACCCGCAGCCTGGCCCCGGCGTCGGCGCCTCCCCGGCTGCGTAGGGAGCGCAGCCGCGGGGACCGGAGGCGAGGCCAGGGCGGTGCAGGAAGGGCTTCCCTCCTGGGCGCGGTCGCCCTCTTACCTGGCGTTTCCCCTCGCTGGGGTTTTGCCCACCTGACGCCCCCGCACCCACTGGGGACGGGGCAGACGCTGGCCTGCTCCCTCCTCCCAGTGGACGCTTCAGTCCCTGTCCCGGCCCATTCTCCAGCCCCAGGACCCTTCCTCTGTTTCCTCCCCTTCCTGCTTCTGGCTCCTTCCGACGAGTTTGGTTTGAACGTTTGAATCAGCCAATCAGCGCCGCGCGCCCCAACTCCGCGGGTGCGGCCTGGCGCAGACCAGGGCTCGAAGGTGGGGCGGTGGCGGCCCGGGGCGGGGCCGGGGTCCGCCCTCACGGCACGTGGCCGGGAGCCGGGTATATAAGGCCCCTCGGGGCCACCCACCCTTTCACTACTTCTCCCCCGGACTCCTTGGTAGTCTGTTAGTGGGAGATACTTGTCGCCCTTCGCCTCCTTCAGCGCCGCAGACCCCTTCAAGTTGTAGTCATGGTGAGTGGGGTCCCTCGGGGCTGGGGAAGAGTGCGCGTCCCAGGGGACGGCGGGCCCGGGAACTACCGCCTGCACCTCGGGCCACGCCCAGGACAGTTCCAGACGGCCCCGGTCCCCTCCGGTTAACCTGGCTTGTGGTGGCCGGACTGGAAGGTCGAGTTCACTGGGCAGACACCAGTTCGGTCCCGAAGACCTGGCCCGGGTGCCGCCCTCAGTGGAAATGGAAAGCCCACTTGATCCTAGTGAGGGCTTTCCCCGCAGGGCCCGCGACTGTACTAGGGAGGAAGGTCAAGGAGCCTAGTCATTGGCCTCCAAGAACTTAAACTAAAAATCCCTCCCCACGTTCAAGCGACTTTTCCTTCCCACTGCCTTACGCACCGGGCCCCGGAGGCCCTCGTGCGCTCCCGCACCGACGGTGCAGCACTTCCTGGCGCCCGCTTTCCAGCACCCAGTGACTCGCTGCTGAGTCACCTGTGGCCCGGCCCTGGGAAGAGCTTCCAACTGCGCCAGTCCACCTGAGGATGGAGGCGGGCCCCTCCCTGGAAGGGAATAATTAACTTTCACGTTGCCTAAACCTGCATTTCTGGTGTTAATCTAGTGGTAGGTTTACAGCTGAAGCTTTCTACTTAAGCCGGGTTTAAAAACACGTCCACAAGGCCGGGCGCGGTGGCTCAAGCCTGTAATCCCAGCACTTTGGGAGGCCGAGACGGGCGGATCACGAGGTCAGGAGATCGAGACCATCCTAGCTAACACGGTGAAACTCCGTCTCTACTAAAAATACAAAAAAACTAGCCGGGCGAGGTGGCGGGCGCCTGTAGTCCCAGCTACACGGGAGGCTGAGGCAGGAGAATGGCGTAAACCCGGGAGGCGGAGCTTGCAGTGAGCTGAGATCCGGCCACTGCACTCCAGCCCGGGCGACAGAGCAAGACTCCGTCTCAAAAAAAAAAAAAAAAAAAAAAAAAACACGTCCACAAAAGGATATTTTCTTATAAAATCAGAGTTGGCCCGGTGCGGTGGCTCACGCCTGTAATCCCAGCACTTGTTCGAGACCAGCCTGGCCAACGTGGTGAAACCCCGTCTCTACTTAAAAAAAAAAAAAAAAAAAAAACTAGGCGTGGTGGCGCGCGCCTATAAGCTACTCGGGAGGCTGAGGCAGGAAAATCGCTTGAACCCAGGAGGCGTAGGTTGCCCTGAGCCGAGATCGCGCCACTGCACTCTGGCCTGGGCGACAGAGCGAAACTCCGTCTCAAAAAAAAACGAAAACCCCAGAGTAAACTAGTACCACGTGTTCTTAGTTCGGTTTTCAAGAAACGTGAAATACATAACTTGAGTGTTCTCTATAAAGCTTCCAGAAGTATTGAAAACAACTATCTTAGGCCGGGCGCGATGGCGTATGTTTGTAATCCCAGCACTTTGGGAGTCCGAGGCGGGAGGACCGCTTGAGCTCAGGAGGTCGAGACCAGCCTGGGAAACACGGTGAAACTCCGTCTATACGAAAATTAGCTGCGCATCTTGATGCGCGCCTGTAGCTTCTCGGGAGGCAGGGGTGGGAGGATCTTTTGAGCCTGGGAGGTGGAAGCTGCAGTGAGCCTAGATCCCACCACTGCACTCCAACGAGACCTTATCTCAAAAATACATATATGCATTTAAATATAAAACTCATATGTAAATACATGTATATGTCGCACTGTACAACTTGTTTCTTTTCAAGCAATACCAAAAATACTGGTAAAAGTGTGATTCACAAAGTAGTGAGACCCTTTAAAAAGCAGGAGAGCGGCCGGGCGCGGTGGCTCACGCCTGTAATCCCAGCACTTTGGGAGGCCGAGGCGGGTGGATCATCTGAGGTCAGGAGTTCAAGACCAGCCTGGCCAACATGGTGAAACCCCGTCTCAACTAAAAATACATAAAAATTAACTGGGCCTGGTGGCGAGCGCCTGTAATTCCAGCTGCTTCAGGAGGCTGAGGCAGGAGAATCACTTGAACCTGGGAGGCAGAGGTTGCAGTGAGCTGAGATGGTGCCATTGCACTCCAGTCTGGGTGACAAGAGTGAAACTCTGTTTTTAAAATTAAAAATTAAAAAAGAAAAAGCAGGAGAGCGGCAGCAGACTGATTTGGGCGAACACTGGTTAAATTTTCTTGTTTTTTTAACGAGAGGAAAGAGCTGCTTATCCAGTGAACACTAGACCAATTGACTCCACCGGTGCCTCACTTTCTCCCACGTGGCCAGGGGAGAGTGGAGGGTAAGGCAGTGGCCGAGGACACTTCAAGAAGCTTCAAGAAGACAGTTTAGGCTGAGCAATGAAAGAATATTGTGGGTGCCAAAATAGAAGAAGCATTTATTTTATTTTATTTATTTATTTTTTTGAGACGGAGTCTCGCTGTCGCCCAGGCTGGAGTGCAGTGGCCAGATCTCAGCTCACTGCAAGCTCCGCCTCCTGGGTTTACGCCATTCTCCTGCCTCAGCCTCCCAAGTAGCTGGGACTACAGGCGCCCGCCACCTCCCCCGGCTAGTTTTTTTTTTTTTTTTTTTTTTTTTGTATTTTTAGTAGAGACGGGGTTTCACCGGGTTAGCCAGGATGGTCTCGATCTCCTGACCTCGTGATCCGCCCGTCTCGGCCTCCCAAAGTGCTGGGATTACAGGCTTGAGCCACTGCGCCCGGCCAGAAGAAGCATTTAAACAGAAGAAGCATTTTGTTAAAATGAGTGGATCTTAGATATTTTATCTCCTTGGGCCTGGGGGCCATCATGGTCAGGTATCTGGTTATCTCCAGCTTTTTGGGGCTTTGGCGTTTCCAAAGTCCAGTTAAAGGTAAACATGATGCCAGGCGTGGTGGCTCACGCCTGTAGTCCCAGCACTTTGGGAGGCCGAGGTGGGCAGATCACCTGAGGTCAGGAGTTCAACACCAACCTGGCCAACATGGTGAAACCCCGTCTCTACTAAAAATAAAAAAATTAGCCGGGGATGGTGGTGGGCACCTGTAATCCCAGCTACTTGGGAGGCTGAGGCAGGAGAATCACTTGAACCTGGAAGTCGGAGTTTGCAGTGAGCCAAGATTGTGCCACTGTACTCCAGCCTGGGCAACAGAGTGAGACTTTTTCTCGAAAGAAAAAGGTAAACATGATGCAATGGTAAATAATCATGGGCTCATTAGAACAAACTACTCCTGTTCTCCCACAGACCTGGAGCTGGGCGAGTAGACACAGGTGATACTGAGCTTGCTGATGTGGTCAGGAGACCTTGATTATTTCATGGGGAGTGTAGGTGGGAAGGAGGTCAAAGGTTGTGAGTAATCAGGGTTTTATTATCTCTTGGGTTATGAGACCAGGCCCTTTGAGAACTTACGGAGTGCTCTGCCAGTCTCCAAAGTGGCTAATCTGACTTATGATGAAATACTAAACACCCATTTTGTTTTCCTGTTAAGTCTGTGTGTACAGATTCTATGTTTATTGCCTTATTTTACTAAGCAGGTGTGGGTTTGGTAACTTCTAACCATATTTTGCTTTGGCCCCTCTGGCCCTTCTAAATTGGTCTACCTCAAAAATAGAGTCTTGACTCTGTTGCCCAGGCTGAAGTGCAGTGGTGAGATCTCTGCAGTCGCCGCCTCCTGGGTTTGGGTTCAGGTGATTCTCATGCCTCAGCCTACCCCAAGTAGCTGGGACCTACAGGCACACACCACCGTGCCTGGGTAATTCTCGTTTTTTTTTTTTTTTTTTTTTTTTTTTGGAGACGGAGTCTTGCTCTGTCACCCAGGCTGGAGTGCAGTGGCCGGATCTCAGCTCACTGCAAGCTCCGCCTCCTGGGTTTACGCCATTCTCCTGCCTCAGCCTCCCGAGTAGCTGGGACTACAGGCGCCCGCCACCTCGCCTGGCTAGTTTTTCGTATTTTTTTTTAGTAGAGACGGGGTTTCACCGTGTTAGCCAGGATGGTCTCAATCTCCTGACCTTGTGATCCGCCCGTCTCGGCCTCCCAAAGTGCTGGGATTACTGGTGTAAGCCAGCACCTGGCCAGAAACTAATTTCTTAACCTATCAGTAAAGTCTTGGTAACATTTCTAGCCTTTATTATTATAGTCTTCCCTCTCCCGGAGATGTTTTGACGGTGAAGGAAAAATGTTCTTCCTAACAGATTCTTCCACATGGTTAAAAAGCTGCCTCTGACCACAGTATTTAAAATAGAGCTAACTGCTGCTTATCCAGCATTTTCTTCATGAGTCATATGGCTGTAGTTTGCTGGCTTAAGCTGGTTTTAAAGGAGGGAGGGAGAAGCTTTTGTCTCCCAAAGAATAGGATTAAAGCAGGACCAGAATGAGCTCAGTAGTTACACAATCATTCAGAGAATGAATCAGAGCTGGAAAGGGGAATTTTGCCTTAGTTTAAGGAATCATATCTACTGTGGCTACAAAGCAACGGTCTGGTCTTGCCGAGTAGTTCATGAACACATCTTTGGTTTTCCAAGGCATTTTTGCTGAATTAGGTCTTCAAAAATTTTTGCTTTTGAAAGTATAGTCCCTGAGCAGGAGTGGCCTGCTGAAAGATGGTTATCTTTTTTTGTTTGAGATGGAATCTCTGTCACTCAGGCTGGAGGGCAGTTGTGTGATCTCAGCTCACTGCAGCCTCCACCTCCTGGGTTCAAGTGATTCTCCTGCCTCAGTCTCCCAAGTGGCTGGGATTTACAGGTGTGTGCCACCATACCCGGCTAATTTTTTTTTTGTATTTTTAGTAGAGACACAGTTTTGCCATGTTGGCCAGGCAGGTCTCAAACTCCTGACCTCAGGTGATCACCTGCCTCAGCCTCCCAAAGTACTGGGATTATAGGCGTGAGTCACTGCGCCTAGCCAGTTATCTGTCTTGAAGGTTAATCATCATTAGGTGTGAATCATTCCTAAATGTCCCATCTGATGTATCATATCCTGACATTTTCCTTTCTTCCTCCCACAGCGTGAGTGCATCTCCATCCATGTTGGCCAGGCTGGTGTCCAGATTGGCAATGCCTGCTGGGAGCTCTACTGCCTGGAACACGGCATCCAGCCCGATGGTCAGATGCCGAGTGACAAGACCATTGGGGGAGGAGATGACTCCTTCAACACCTTCTTCAGTGAGACGGGCGCTGGCAAGCATGTGCCCCGGGCCGTGTTTGTAGACTTGGAACCTACTGTCATTGGTGAGTTGACCTCACTAATCCAAGTGAGATCCCAGGGTGCTGGGACAGGAGGTCTGTCCTGGGGGCTCCGCTGGTCACCCACTCACCCACTCTTTCCCTCCCCGCTGCTCCTCCCCATCATCTTCTCCAGATGAAGTTCGCACTGGCACCTACCGTCAGCTCTTCCACCCTGAGCAACTCATCACAGGCAAGGAAGATGCTGCCAATAACTATGCCCGAGGGCACTACACCATTGGCAAGGAGATCATTGACCTCGTGTTGGACCGAATTCGCAAGCTGGTAAATATAGTACTTTAAATAAAGTGGGGCGACAGTTTCTTTTGCAATTCTGAGACCAAACTACAAAAATCATTCTTTGCAACTGAAATGAGACTATTGGCATTGCAAATAAATGCAACTGCTCACTAAATTAATTGGATCTCTGAACCAGATGGTCTTGGGTTTATGGGACAACTATGGGGTAGGAGTAAGTGCTCATTAGCCTATTTTGATTCAAGCTGAGACACCCCTTTTGAGGTCATCTTAGTCACACTGAGTGAGTAGGTGGCTGACTTCTACATACAACTAATTGATTAAAGTCACTTTTTAAAAATCTGGACTGGTTCCTTCGTGTCAATAAAGTTCAGAGAACAAGAAGCCAGTGTCACACTGACAAGAAACAGCCAACAGTGGAAACTTCCAGTACAGCTGAAAGTGGAGTCGGGAGCTTCCTTATGAAGTGTGCTGTTTGGATCACTTTAAGAGCCTGGCAATCAGATGACTCTCTGCTCCTTAGGCATGTGGGCAGCTTGTAAGTAATTAACCAGAGGTTAAGCATGATGGCCTGGGCAGAGTAACTTGTCAAGAAAATCCCATTGTATTAAGCCCAACCATGACTGCTCCATTCTAAAAAAAGAATGGCCTCATCATTCATGGCTTCATACTTTCCTCAGATGTTTACGTAGTCTTCCCAGAAAAACTGGACTGATGTTTCGTATGCTTAAAAACTAAGCTTTAGTTACAAGCACTGACTTGGAAATCAGGACCTGCCTTTAGGGACAAATAAACCTAGTAGCTATTTAGGGTTCTAGAGTGAGGTTTATTGCCTGCCAAAATAATTGCATTTGTCCTTAGCGTTACTGGGTTCACAGGAGGCTTAACGGGTGTAATTGGTAGGTGAGAGTCTGTCCTGTGCGTTGATCTCATGTAGTTTATGAACCCACAGGCTATGAGGGAGCTGAGTAGAGATGTTCACAAATCTGAGGCCCATCACTTGGAGAAGCAAGAGTTTACAACAGAATACTTTATTTGGAAGGTCAAAATCATTCCTTCATAAAGTAGCAATTTACTAACCAAAATAGCCCAGTTAGGTGGAAGAAATCCCCAACAATCTGGGGTCTCATGGAATTGTGGTTGTGTCACTTTACCCGAAATGAATGGACTTCTTGGTACCTGGTATCATATATTGGGTGCTTACTGTGCCAAGCACTATGCTAAGTACTTATTTAATTCTCAACCTAAGGTAGATTACTATTCTCATTTAATCAATGGAAAAAACTGAGAAATAAATGTGGTCATACATACAGTAAGGAACTGGTATAGCCAGATCCTGACACAGCCTGACTCCAGTACCAGGGTGTTAGAACTTTGGCTATTCTGTTCTTCCACCTCAGAAAGCAGCTGCCAAATCTTTATAAGACATCCACTGTACTGGGCTGGTGGTCCTGGGCCTGCCCCTTAGGAGCGTTCCAACTAAGAAACTGCCCTGTTCCCTTGCCCAGCAAGGGAACCAGAGGCTGCCCTCCCAGTTACCAAAACTTGATTCCTGTATGCAAGCCCATACCTTGTGATTCCTCAGCCTGCGGAAACAGTTCATCTTAAAATAGTCTTAGCAGAGGCTTTCTGCTCAAGGACTTGATTGTGAAAAGTTGCTCTGAATCACTTAGCACTTAGAAGCTTTTGTTTTGTTTTGTTTTGTTTTGTTTCGTTGTGAGACAGAGTCTACTCTGTCATCCAGGCTGGAGTGTAGTGGCATGATCATCAGTCTTGAACCCATGGGCTCAAATGGTCCTCCCACCTTGGACTCCCAAAGTGTTGATTACAGGCGTGAGCCACTGCACCTGGCCCAGAAGAGTTTTAAAATTGGAATTGGTGTAGCCATAGATTTATAGAAGTCCTCTGCAGGTTTCACCAAATGTCTCGCAACACTAAAATGAAACGTTTTTATTTTGCAGGCTGACCAGTGCACCGGTCTTCAGGGCTTCTTGGTTTTCCACAGCTTTGGTGGGGGAACTGGTTCTGGGTTCACCTCCCTGCTCATGGAACGTCTCTCAGTTGATTATGGCAAGAAGTCCAAGCTGGAGTTCTCCATTTACCCAGCGCCCCAGGTTTCCACAGCTGTAGTTGAGCCCTACAACTCCATCCTCACCACCCACACCACCCTGGAGCACTCTGATTGTGCCTTCATGGTAGACAATGAGGCCATCTATGACATCTGTCGTAGAAACCTTGATATTGAGCGTCCAACCTACACTAATCTTAACCGCCTTATTAGCCAGATTGTGTCCTCCATCACTGCTTCCCTGAGATTTGATGGAGCCCTAAATGTTGACCTAACAGAATTCCAGACCAACCTGGTGCCCTACCCCCGCATCCACTTCCCTCTGGCCACATACGCCCCTGTCATCTCTGCTGAGAAAGCCTACCATGAACAGCTTACTGTAGCAGAGATCACCAATGCTTGCTTTGAGCCAGCCAACCAGATGGTGAAATGTGACCCTCGCCATGGTAAATACATGGCTTGCTGCCTGTTGTACCGTGGTGATGTGGTTCCCAAAGATGTCAATGCTGCCATTGCCACCATCAAGACCAAGCGTACCATCCAGTTTGTGGATTGGTGCCCCACTGGCTTCAAGGTTGGCATCAACTACCAGCCTCCCACTGTGGTGCCTGGTGGAGACCTGGCCAAGGTTCAGAGAGCTGTGTGCATGCTGAGCAACACTACAGCTGTTGCCGAGGCCTGGGCTCGCCTGGACCACAAGTTTGACCTGATGTATGCCAAGCGTGCCTTTGTTCACTGGTATGTGGGTGAGGGGATGGAGGAAGGCGAGTTTTCAGAGGCCCGTGAAGACATGGCTGCCCTTGAGAAGGATTATGAGGAGGTTGGAGCAGATAGTGCTGATGGAGAGGATGAGGGTGAAGAGTATTAACCTGTGTGCTGTACTTTTACACTCCATTGTCTTGGAACTGTCTTATTTGTGTTCTGTAAATGTGTATTGCCCTAAATTGTTAATAAAAGTGATGTTTCCATTTTAAACGTCTAGCTGACTTAAATACTTGATCCAGTTAAAGTTGAATGTATGAGGCTGGTAGATGAACCACCTGACTTGAGGGTCTTGCTCTGTTGCCTGGGCTGGAGTGCAGTGGCATGATCATAGTTCATTGCAGCCTCGAGCTCCTGGGCTCGTGATTCTCCTGCCTCAGCCTCCTGAGTAGCTGGGGACTACAGGTGCATACCACCATGCCCAGCTATTTTTATTTCTTGTAGAGATGGGTTCTTGCTATGCTGCCCAGGGTGGTATTGAACTGGCTTCAAGTGATCCTCCTTCCTCAACCTCTCAGAGTTTTGATTATAGGCATGCCCAGCTTGTTGGTTTATCTGTTTTTAATTTGGGCCTGAAGTGAGTGGTTATAGAATCATTTTGTAAGCAAGGAAACAAGTTCAGATTGAGCCAGTGCTTCTCGAACAAAAATGGATGTGAATCACCAGTAGATACTAAAATGCAGGTTTGGGGTCAACCTGGTGGCTCATGCACTTCGGGAGGCCAAGTTGGGTGATCACTTGAGCCCCCGGAGTTCGAGACCAGCCTGGGCAACATGATGAAACCCCATCTCTACCAAAAAAAAATTTGGTGTGATAGCACGTGCCTATAGTCCTAGCTACTTGGGAGGCTGAGGTGGGAGGACCACCTGAGCCCAAGGAGGTTGAGGCTGCAGTGAGCAGTGATTGTACCACTGCATTCCAGCCTGGGTAACAGGGAGACCCCTGACTCGCATTTAAAAACAAAATGCAGGTTCTAATTCTATAGGCCTTAGGTGAGGCTTCAGACATGTCTTTTTTTTTTTTTTTTTTTTTTTTTTGAGAGGGAGTCTTGCTCTGTCGCCCAGGCTGGAGTGCAGTGGCCGGATCTCAGCTCACTGCAAGCTCCGCCTCCCGGGTTTACACCATTCTCCTGCCTCAGCCTCCCGAGTAGCTGGGACTACAGGTGCCCACCACCTCGCCCGGCTAGTTTTTTTGTATATTTTAGTAGAGACGGGGTTTCACCATGTTAGCCAGGATGGTCTCGATCTCCTGACCTCGGGATCCGCCCGTCTCGGCCTCCCAAAGTGCTGGGATTACAGGCTTGAGCCACCGCGCCCGGCCCAGGCATGTCTTAATTGTTTTTTCTTTGAGATAGTCTCTGTTGCCCAGACTGCAGTGCAATGCACCATCATAGCTCACCCCCCTCCCCCTTGACCTGGGCTAAGCCATTCTCCCACCTCAGCCTCCCAAGTAGCTGGGACTAAAGGTGTGCGGCACCATGCCTGGCTGATTCTTGTAATTTTTTTTTTTTTGGTGGAGATGGAGTTTGCCATGTTGCTTAGGCTGGCCTTGAATTCCTGGGCTCAAGCAGTTCTGCCTTCCAAAGTGCTGGAATTACAGAAGTGAGCCACCACACCTGGCCCCTAGATACTTTTTAAAAATAACCTCCCAGGCCGGGCGCGGTGGCTCAAGCCTGTAATCCCAGCACTTTGGGAGGCTGAGAAGGGTGGATCACGAGGTCAGGAGATCGAAACCATCCTGGCTAACACGGTGAAACCCCGTCTCTACTAAAAAAAATACAAAAAACTAGCCGGGCAAGGTGGCGGGCGCCTGTAGTCCCAGCTACTTGGGAGGCTGAGGCAAGAGAATGGCGGGAACCTGGGAGGCGGAGCTTGCAGTGAGCTGAGACCGGGCCACTGCACTCCAGCCTGGGTGACAGAGCCAGACTCCGTCTCAAAAAAAAATAATAATAATAACCTCCCAAATGATGCTGTTGGTCTGATGTGACCACATGTACAGTAGCAAAGGGTTAGATAACAGTAAACGTTGGAGCCAAAATTCAGGTGCCCAGCTACACTGCCAGAACTATTGCTGTCAGTCTTTAATAAAGTATTAGTCGCATGAGAAGGGCTTGGAATCCTGATTTATTCCATACTTAGCTGAAACCTACAATGGCAAAGATGGTTTGCACTGAAGGGGTTATTACTTAGAGAAAGTGAAGCTGTCAGACAAAATACCAGTCACCAGTTTTTCATGCTTGACCCAAATTGTATGTCATGGGATTATTTAAAGTAGGAGTAATATGCATGTGTACGAAAGATTGGAGAGGGGTGAGTTCTCTGATTTGGACTTTTCCAAGCACCTGTTGGAGGACCGTGGTTCTTGAGAGCAGACGGGTGAAGGGGCATGAATGTTACACGTAGCTGGAGAGCTTGGTGCCTGGTACTCAGTTGAACTCTAAGCAATGGGAAAGGACAATGACTAAAAGGTCAGGCTTCATGCAGAAGGGAGGAATCGGTTTTGGTGCCTGGGTGCTTGCGTGAGTGGGAATGCCTAATGAGTGGCAGCAGATGGGCCCTGGGGGCACAGTTGCAGACATAACTCACCTCTCCTCCGTGACTTACTTTATTCTGATGGTACCCAGTTACCATCCCTTTCCCAAAGGTGTTTTGTATCCCTTACCCATTGCTCACTTTAGCCCCTTTACTGTGAGAATTGCATCTGAAAGATGTGTATGTTTAAGGCCAGCGCTGGGATTCACAGCTGCAATCCCAGCACTCTGGGAGGCCAAGGTGAGAGGGTTGCTTAAACCCAGGAGTTCGAGACCAGCGCCTGGGCAACAGTGTGAGACCTTGTCTCTATTTTGAGCATTTTTTTTGGCTGGGTACAGTGGCTCACGCCTGTAATCCCAGCACTTTGGGAGACTGAAGCGGGTGGATCACTTGAGCTCAGGAGTTCAAGACCAGCCTGGGCAATATGGCGAAACCCTGTCTCTACTAAAAATACAAAAAATTAGCTGGGTGTGGTGGTGCACATCTGTGGTCCCAGCTGCTTGAGAGGCTGAGGTGGGAGGATTGCTTGAGCCCGGGAGGTGGAGGTAGCAGTGAGTTGAGATCGTGCCACTGCACTCCAGCCTAAGGGACAACAATTTTTTTCCCTTAAAAAAATTTTAATGTCTTGGCTGGGCGCGGTGGCTCAAGCCTGTAATCCCAGCACTTTGGGAGGCCGAGACGGGCGGATCACGAGGTCAGGAGATCGAGACCATCCTGGCTAATACGGTGAAACCCTGTCTCTACTTAAAAATACAAAAAACTAGCCGGGCGACGAGGCGGGCGCCTGTAGTCCCAGCTACTCGGGAGGCTGAGGCAGGAGAATGGCGTAAACCCGGGAGGCGGAGCTTGCAGTGAGCTGAGATACGGCCACTGCACTCCAGCCTGGGCGACAGAGCGAGACTCCGTCTCAAAAAAAAAAAAAAAAAAAAAAAAAAAAAAAAAAAAAAAAAAAAAATTTAATGTCTCAAAAAAAAATTTTAAATGTATATCTTGTATTTGCATACATAGCACAGCATGCTTTTGCAGCCTGAGATGCCTCAACTATGTGTTCAGGATGGTTTAAGAGAGCATTCGTCGAGAGCAACTATGGTTTTTTGTTCTTCGGGGCAAGGTAAGACCCCAGCACAAATTCAGCCACTGCTACTTCTCAGATACACCAGGTTCTTCCTGCAGCCTGGGCAGGGGAACGGGGTGAGATACCTGGAAAGAAGGTGAACCTTGAAGACTCCGGCCAGCCTGCCAGAGGGGATTTCAAGAACTTCCCAGCCGAGGAGATCTGCTGACTGCCATAGTGCAAGCACTGGAGGAAATGGGACACCCATGTATGAAAAGGAGCAGATAAATCATAAAGCTTAGGCGAGTGTGACACCCCATGATACTAGCATTTCCCAAGCAGGGTGCCATGAGAATGGGATTCAGGGTGCCCATATAGGATCCCTTTGGCTTTTAGAATGACATGGTGGAACCTGGAGAGCCTGACTCACCCATCCTCCCTGGGGCCAGTCACCCCTGGCCAGGAGCAGCCCCCTCCATTTACCTCTGTACACCTTACAGATGAATTATTTTCTACACGTGCCAAGATGTGAAAAAGGTTGGAAAGCTTTAAGCAGCCGCAGAGGTCTGGGGTGAAAGAAGGTGAGAGAAGAGTTTAGCTGAGAAGAAATATTCCAGTAGAATAGAGCCTGGGGAATTGGAAGAGCAAAGTGCCAGTGGCTGGGGGGGGAGGGGGGGAGGGGCATTTGTCCTTGTAAAGATGATTTCCCCCTCCTGTGTTGGAGGGAAAGTGAATAGAAGTTAGCCTGCAGCAAGAACAAATATACCCCAAGGTCTAGGTCACTGCTTTGTGGCTGACAATCATCTGATCTGCCCTTGAGCACAAATGGAAAGTCTGGACCCAGAGCTGCAGCTGATACTGATGCTGAGGCCGCTGAGGCTTGATGGGAATAAATGGACACAGCCTAAGAGGATGTGGGCTCCTGAGGCTGGCGGCGGCCCCCGGTTCCAGCTGTCTGGACAGAGGGTTTAGACTGCCCTCACCTGACCTGGCCAGAGGATCAACCTGCTTCCCCCACACAGAGGCCGCTGACCACTAAGAGGTGAGTGTGTCTGGGCAGAGGTGCTTTGGGCTGGGATGAGGAGGGGGATAACGACTTTGAGGGGCTGAGGGCCTGCCGTCCACCAGTCACTTAGTGTTTGGGAAGCAGCTGGCAAGTGACTCTTCTCCAGCAGGAATCTGTCGGGCCAGAGGATGGCCAAGTGGGTTACGCAATTACAAATCTGTCTTCAGGCCTCTGACTGCTGGAAGGTGGTGTGACAGTCCTGGGTGAGGCTGAAGGAGGTCAGGGGAGGCGTTCTCAGGGTGGGAGGAAAAGGTGCCTTCACAGTTTCCCTAACACCCTGGGAGGTGATGTTATTATACCCACTTCCATAGCTCAGAGAGACTGAATTATCTAACCTAAGGCTACAGAATGAGTGGCAGAACTGAAATTTGACCGCAGAGCTCTGGCTCCAAAGCCTAGGCTCACTCCACTCTGTTGTCCAGCCATTGAGGAGCCCCAGGGGAAATCAGCTCTGCTCCTGGCAGCCTTTCCAGTCCTGGGGGGATAGTGCCACCTCCCAGGCCCCTTTGGGCATGAGACCAACAGGGGCCAGCCCTCACATGAGCACTGGATGGAGCTGTAGTCGCAGAGAGATCTCATCATGCCAATGATTGTCAGAAAACCTCCCAGGAGCCCTGTTCCTGGGCCCAGGTGGTAGCTCACTGACCTTAAATGGCAAAGCCAGCTGGTCCCCACTGTCCAGGCTGTAGCTTCTCTAGTGAGGGGACATTTTTGTCCAGGCCTCCCCCTGAACTCTATTCTCAGGTCACAGGGAGATACAGTGTCCTTGCAGGATGGCTGCTGCCACCTGCCTGGTCTCCTGCCAACAGGGACACCAGCTGAGGCATAGGCAGGACAGTGCACACCTGGAGCCTCACTCCTCTACGCCCTGGGGCCAGAGTGGTCAGTGCCTGTCAGCTGAGGCCACAAGGTGAGGCTGGCAGAGATGACCCAGGCAGATGGCTCCTAGGGCCCAATGCCAGGGTGGCTGTCTAGGAGACACAAGGCAGCAGAAGCTGAAGAGAAAATAGACCCTTGGGTGTGGGGGCTGTGGAGCAGGAGCGGGCCCTGGCCCCGTGAAATAGGTCCCCTTTGCTGATATCTCATTAGCCTGTCACTGCCCCTTTCAAGCCAAGAATCTAGTGCCCCTGAATTTGTCAATGTCAGCCCCGAGCAGGTTTTGGGAAAACAGTTCTTTCCTTCTCTACACTCCCTCCGAGTCTGCAGCAGGAGAGCAATAGTCAGAATCAATGAACCTTCCAGAGCTAGAGACATGTCTGCTTTAGTCATAATACAAAAAATGCTTTTAAACACTAGTTTCACCACTGGATTGTTTTTCTCTCTCTATTTTTATTTATTTATTTATTTTTTTGAGACAGTCTTACTCTGTCGCCAGGCAGGAGTGCAGTGGCGTGATCTCGGCTCACTGCAACGTCCGCCTCCTGGGTTCAAGTGATTCTCCTGCCTCAGGCTCCCAAGTAGCTGGGACTACAGGCATGTGCCACCACGCCCAGCTGATTTTTGTAGTTTTGGTAGAGACAAGGTTTCATTATGTTGGCCAGGATGGTCTCCTTCTCCTGACCTCGTGATCCGCCCGCCTTGGCCTCCCAAAGTGTTGGGATTACAGGTGTGAGCCACCACGCCTGGCCTCTTTTCCTCTTATAAAAATTGGAACAGACGGCCGGGCGCGGTGGCTCAAGCCTGTAATCCCAGCACTTTGGGAGGCCGAGACGGGCGGATCACGAGGTCAGGAGATCGAGACCATCCTGGCTAATACGGTGAAACCCCGTCTCTACTAAAAAATACAAAAAGAAAAACAAACAAACAAAAAAAACTAGCCAGGCGAGGTGGTGGGTGCCTGTAGTCCCAGCTACTTGGGAGGCTGAGGCAGGAGAATGGTGTAAACCCGGGGGGCAGAGCTTGCAGTGAGCTGAGATCCGGCCACTGCACTCCAGCCTGCGTGACAGAGCGAGACTCCGTCTCAAAAAAAAAAAAAAAAAAAAATCCAAAAAAAAAAAAAAAATTGGAACAGACTATAAAGGTTTTACAGAATATAAAGGTTTCCTAATTACACAAAGATCTTGTCTACAGAAATTAGTTTAACTCTTGGAGGAGGACAGGTATGAATGAAACCTCACTCTGTCTCCCTTCAACCTCTCTGCACACTGCTCTATTTTTATCAAATATCTCCTTTGGCTTCCAAGAGATGTCTAGTCCAAGAGTAAACTAATACTGAAATGCCCTTGGCAAAGGTAATTCAATTATACTATTCTGGCAATCATCTCCAGTTTTTTGTTTGTTTTTCTTACTTTTTTTTCAATACAGAGTCTTGCTCTGTCACCCAGGCTGGAGTGCAGTGGCGCCATCTCAGCTCACTGCAACCTCTGCCTCTTGGGTTCAAGCGATTCTCCTTCCCCAGCCTCCCGAGTAGCTGGGATTACAGGTACCCACCACCACTCCTGGCTAATTTTCGTATTCTTAGTAGAGACAGGGTTTCACCATGTTGGCCAGGCTGGTCTCGAACTCTTGACCTTGTGATCCGCCCAACTCGGCCTCCCAAAGTGCTGGGATTACAGGCATGAGCCACCATGCCCCGCTGTTTTTCTTTTTTTTAAATTGAGCCTGATACTTGCTAAGTTTATTTTTTTAGAAACTGAGTCTTGCTACGTTGCCCAGGCTGGCCTTGAACTCCTGGGCTCAAGCACTCCTCCCACTTCAGCCTCCTGTGTAGCTGTGACAACAGCACACCGCACCGGGCTTCATTTTCAACTTTCAAGTTTTATTCGTCCATTATTTTTCGAACACCTATTTGGTGCAAGTCACTGTGCTGGGTACTATAGGAAATATATTTAGCTTTTTGCTTCTCAGATTGTAGAGACAGACCACACATGCATAATCCCAATTCAAGACAGTATATGCCACATGTCACAGAAGAGGCTGTCATAGGCAGTAGCCATTGTTGCATAGCTACTTCAAAGCCATTCCCAGCTTGTTCCACTTGCCAACACAACCCAGCTCTGTCCCGGTGTGGGACACCCATGTGCATCGGAGGGGCTGGGCTTCACCACCAGGGTGAACCTTCCCCTGAGCCAATCAAGGTAATTCCAGTTGTTTTGCCAGGGTCTGGTTAAGGAACCAGCATGTGATGTAATTATGGAAATGAGAGGTGAGGTAATGTCTGCCGGTTGGGGGTTGGAAGGAAGAAATTCTTGCAAAAATTTCCTTGCTCTTATAAAAGAACTCAGGGAAAGGATTTTCCTTTTGCAGCCCTGGGCATTACTGTGTGAGCACATTGTGCTTGTGCTTGTGCCTGGTGCTTGAGTTTGCTGCAGCTGTCTTGTGACCAGAAGGGGACAAACACGAGGACAAAAGCTACCGCTCAGAGCAAGGCAACACAGAAAGCTGAAAAGAGCATGGGTCCCGATAGAGTGCTAAGCCCCTGAATTAACCAACCTTGACACCAAACCTTGCTCTGCTGCCGAAGTTTTTACAAGATTTTAAGTCCCTTTATTGTTTAGGACATTTTGATTTGGGTCTTCTATTGTTTCCTGCCAAAAGCATTCTAACTAACATTAAAGTCTTATGTAATTGTTAATAAAATTTTTTTTTCCCTTATTTTCTGCTGGGCGCGGTGGTTCATGTCTATGATCCCAGCACTTTCGGAGGCTGAGATGGGTAGACCACTTGAGGTCAGGAGTTTGAGGCCAGACTGGGCAACATAGCAAAACCCTGTCTCTACAAAAATAAATAAATAAATAAAATAAAATAAAATAAAATAGAAGAAGCCAGGCATAGTAGTGTGCGCCTGTGGTCCCAGCTACTCCAGAGGCTGAGGTGAAAGGGCTTGAACTGAGCCCAGGAGACAGAGAGCTGTGACTGTGCCATTGCACTCCAGTCTGGGCGATGGAGCAAGACCCTGTCTCCAAAAAAAAAAAGAAAAGAAAAGAATTTTTTTCTGTATTTTCTTCTTCCTCCTCCCCTCCTCCTCCTCCTCCTCCTTCTTTTGTAGTAGAAACAGGGTTTTGGCAGGGCACGGTGGCTCATGCTTGTAATCCCAGGAATTTGGGAGGCCGAGGTGGGCAGATCACTTGAGGTCAGGAGTTTGAGACCAGCCTGGCCAATATGGTGAAACCCCATCTCTACCAGGTGTGGTGGCATGAGCCTGTAATCCCAGCTACTCAGGAGGCTGAGGCAGGAGAATCACTTGAACCCAGGAGATGGAGGTTGCAGTGAGTCGAGATCGCACCATTGCACTCCAGCCTGGGCGACAGAGCAAGACTCTGTCTCAAAAAAAAAAAAGAAAAAAAAAAAAAAACGGGGTTTCACCATGTTGCCCAGACCAGTCTCAAACTCCTGAACTCAAGAAATTCACCTTCCTCAGACTCCCAAAGTGCTGGGATTACAGGTATGAGCCACTGTGCCTGGCCAGAAATTTGTAGTAAAATAATTAATAATAAAAATATGAAGGCCCTGTTTTCATTCAGGCCAAAAAGTACTAAGTCCCTTTTGAATTTGCAGAACCCCTTTGCCAGTGCAAACCTTGCCCTGGGCGAGTGAAGATCCTGTCCCCTCTTTCTTTCCTCATATGTTGCCTTCTTCCACCTGTAGTTCCTGGTCCACCAAATGGATCTGCTTTTTCCTTCCAGTCTCCCCAGGTGCCTTTGCCAAACTCAAACCATAAATAAAAAGAACACAGACACCAGGCATGGTGGCTTCTGCTGTAAAACCAACACTTTGTGAGGCTGAGAAGGAAGGATTGTTTGAGGCTAGGAATTTGAGACCAGCCTGGCAACATAGTGAGACCCTGTCTCTACACAAAATTTAAAAATTACCCAGGTGCTGTGGCACGCACTATAGTCCCAGCTACTCAGGATGATGAGGTAGGAGGATTGACTGAGCCTGGGAGATCAAGGCTGCAGTGAGCTGTGTTCATGCCACTGTGCTCCAGCCTGGGTGACAGAGCAAGACCCTGTCCCAAGGAAAAAAAAAAAAGGATAGAACATCTGCAAGTCCAAACAGTGTGCCATCTCCTTTTTTTTTTTTTTTTTTTTTTTTTTGAGACCGAGTTTCGCTCTTGTTGCCCAGGCTAGAGTGCAATGACGCGATCTCAGCTCACCGCAACCTCTGCATCCCAGGTTCAAGCGATTCTTCTGCCTCAGCCTCCCAAGTAGCTGGGATTACAGGTGCCTACCACCCTGCCTGGTTAATTTTGTATTTTTAGTAGAGACGGGGTTTCTCCATGTTGGTGAGGCTGGTCTCAAACTCCCAACCTCAGGTGATCCACCTGCCTCAGCCTCCCAAAGTGCTGGGATTACAGGCGTGAGCCACCATGCCTGGCCTCATCTTCTTCCCCACAGCTATGAGTGGGGCCTGTGGCCTGATGTGAGGGGGTAGAGAAGAGCAAGGAGGCTCCACCCTGAAGGAATGCCCCCCTCCTAGGTACCCATCAGAATGAGCCTGACCCCAGGGCAATGCAACAGCTTCCAGAGCCTCCCATGCTATTTCAGACCAAGGATCTTGTAGACACGGAGCAGTGCAGGGTGACGTGGATGAGACCCAGACCTGAATCTGAGGGCTCTGGGATGTGAATGGGGTTAGCTGACTGGTTGCTCCCCGTGTGGAGGCTCTGGGGCCTACGAGAAGAAAAAGCCCGTTTCCATTACTGGCCCATTGGTTTCCTCTATTCTTCCTCCTCCCCTCTTTCCACTACCCGTCACCTCCATTTACCTTCTCCTCTCCCCTCCTCTCTTCCCCCTTCATTTCCCACTTCCCTCTCTCTCCCATTCAACTCTCCCTTTTCCTGTCTCCATCTCCTCTGCCAGTGCCCTCCCCTCCAGCCAGGGGCCAGCACAGATAGCCGAGTACTACAGAAAGAATCCAACTAGAGAGTGAGAGAATGTTCTTCTTTTGTTGTTTTTGTTTTCTGAGATAGGGGCTCCCTTGGTCACCCAGGCCGGCATGCAGTGGCACAATCATAGCTCACTGCAGCCTCAACCTCCTGGGCTCAACCAATTCTTCCACCTCAGCCTCCCAAGTAGCTGGGACTACAGGTGTGCACCACCATGCCCAGCTAATTTTTAAATTTTTGTAGAGACAGGGTCTCCCTATGTTTCCCAAGCTTGTCCTGAGCTCCTGGGCTCAAGCAATTCTCCTGCCTTGACCTCCCAAAATGTTGGGTTTACAGGCATGAGTCGCTGTGCCTGGCCAAGAGAATTTCTGACAGACATTGCCCATCAGGTCACTCTGGGTGTGAGAGCCACTGACTCCAGAAGCTCAGTCCTGGTGGCAGCTGTCAAACCAACACCTACATAGCCTGCAAGCAGAGGGCAGGTGGGGCAGTTTGTAGGGCTTCAGACCCTGTGAATTTGTCTGTTCAGCTGTCACCCAACCTCTCCCTGCAAAAGGCAGGGTGAGACGGATGGCAGAGTGTCGTGACTGAAGAAGAGCCTCTGACAACTGGCCTGATGGGCACGGGCCCCTGCCCTGTCTCATGTCAGGCACACGCATGTGCTCCAGTCACTGCCTGGGAAAAGGCATAACCGTGTACCAGGGTGAGATCTCTCCCCAGCTCACAGAATTGCAAGTACTGCTCCCCCTCAGCATCTTCATCAGGAAATAGGGGGTTGGGGATGAGGGGCTGTGCCTGGTGATCCCAGTTTTCCTCCTTCTCTAATCTTCCAAGGATCCAGGCTGAGGAGCTCAGAGGTTGTGTGGAGGAGGGAGGGGGATAACAAATGGGCCCACATCAGGGCTACACCTCCTCTTGGACAGTCCCAGTACTCAGAGTTAGCAGGGGTGAGGAGGATCGCTGCCCTCCTTGGACACCCCAACTGTGGTCTACTCTAAAAATCCTCCCTTTACCTGGGGAGGAGATTGCAGGCACGCTCCACCTCCAGCACGGTCCTGAGGTGGGTTGTCCCCACTTCCCCCTGCCCTTTCCTTCCTGGGTAAAGGGATGACTGCTCATTCCCATCCAGAGGATCTTGGGGCATCCCCCTGAGAAGGAAGAGCTTAGGACTCCTTCCCCACTCCACAAAGAGCAGTTAAAAAATAAAAACATAAATTCAAAATGCAAACAAAGGCTACTCTGGGCACACTGCCTATGGGGTAGCCTATATCCATAGGGGGCTGTTAAAAAAGGAAAACAACAATAACAACAAAAAACAAAAAGAACTACTGGGGGCAGTGGTCTGAGAGCCACCCCTGTCTTTAATAAATGCCTATTTTATTTTATTTTTTAATGGAGTTTCACTCATTGTTGCCCAGGCTGGACTGCAGTGGCATAATCTCAGCTCACTGCAACCTCCGCCTCCTGGGTTCAAGCGAGTCTCCCGTCTTAGCCTCTCAAGTAACTGGGACTACAGGTGCCCACCACCACACCCAGCTAATTTTTGCATTTTTAGTAGAGACGGGGTTTCCCCATGTTGGCCAGGCTGGTCTCCAACTCCCGACCTCAGGTGATCCGCCCACCTTGGCCTCCCAAAGTGCTGGGATTACAGGTGTGAGCCACTGTGCCCAGCTGATATTTGCCATATTTCAGCTGGGCCTAGTGGTGAATACCTGTAATCCTAGCGCTTTGGGAGGCTGAGGCAGGAGGACTGTTTGAGCCAGGAGTTTGAGACCAGCCTGGGCAACACAGTGAGACCCAGTACCTATTTTAAATAAATAAATAGAAAAAACAACACCTTGATTTTGGACTTCTGGACTTCAGAACTGTGAGAGAATACATTTTTGTTGTTCTAAGCCACCAAGTTTGTGGTAATTTGTTATGAAAGCTCAAAAAAACACCAACAAAAAATGATATAAACTTTTTATTATTATTATTTTGACATTAACTTTTTTTTTTCTTGTATTTTTAGTAGAGACAGGGTTTCCCCATGTTGACCAGGCTGGTCTCCAACTCCCGACCTCAGGTGATCCACCCACCTAGGCCTCCTAAAGTGCTGGGATTATAGGTGTGAGACACCGTGCCTGGCTTTGACATTAAGTTTTTAAAGAGTCTAGGACTCTTAAAAAGTCTTATAGAATGTCCCAACTCTGAAATTGTCTTCAGACTGACCTTTTAAAATCCTAAATCGGGGTGGGGCAAGGTGGCTCATGCCTGTCATTCTAGCACTTTGGGAGGCAGAGGTGGACAGATCACGAGGTCAGGAGATTGAGACCATTCTGGCCAACATGGTGAAACCCCATCTCTACTAAAAATACAAAAAATTAGCCAGGCGTGGTGGCAGGCACCTGTAGTCCCAGCTACTCGGGAGGCTGAGGCAGGAGAATCACTTGAACCTGGGAGGTAGAGGTTGCAGTGAGCCAAGATCGCACCACTGCACTCCAACCTGGTGACACAGCGAAACTCCGTCTCAAAAACAAAACAAAACAAAAATCATAAATCAGATTAAGTTATTCCCTGTTTCAAACCCTCCAATGGCTTTTCATTGCATTTAAAATAAACTCTTTACTCTGATTTTAAAAGCTTCATGATATTTGACTCCTTGCCATGCCTCTAACCTCACCTTTCCCACTCTCCTCCCTCATCTGCCTTGTGCCAGCCTCATTGACCTTTCTGCAATTCCTCAAACATGCCAACCTCATCCCAGCCTTACCCTTCTGCTCAGGTGATGACTGAATACAATTCATGATTTTCAAATCCTAGATTGCTTGGAAATAGATATAAAGAATGTTATTGGGGCAATTGAGGGAATTTGAGTATGGGCTGTGTATTAGGTAATAGTTATATCAGTATTAAATGTCTTTTTTGTTAGTCACAATTTTTTTACACAGATAAAGGCAAATCAATGTTAAATGTCTTTAGTGGTCTAATCCTACTGTGGTTATGTAGGAAAATGTCCTTGTTCTTAGGAGTCACATGCTAAAGTATTCAGAGATTAAATATAATGATGTCTAACACTTCCGGAGGAATTGTGGCAAAACATTGACAACTGGCAAGGATATATTGGTGTTCATAGCAGCATTCTTTCAACTTTATCCTGGGTTTGATTTTTTTCAAAATAAAACAGAGTAAAAGGTAGACAATTTAAAGAAAAATACTTTAATCCAGGAATACTTAAAAATCACTAAGGCATTTGTCAATGCCCTTCTAAAGATTCAGAAGATCTGGGTGGGACCCAGGATTCTGCCTTTTCACGGCCCAGGCAACCCTCAGGCAGCTGCACAGGCCACACTTTGAGCAGGTTCACTGAGCACTCTGCCCTTGGAGTGTGGCTCGCTGGCACAGCCCATTATTTCCCATTCTCCAGCTGAGGAGTGGCTGACTGAAAGCTCAGGCAGGTGGATGAAGACGTGATTTTACAGTGAGGGTGGAACTGGAGATTGTGGACATCGTAGAGAATGGTGAGGAGTTGAGGAAAGATTTTGTCTTCCTGCCCTGTCTTTTGGCTTCTGGAGGAATAGAAGAGGCTCCTAGAACTCAGGGAAAGAATGGAATGAGGTCTCCAAACTCCTAATACCAGTGCTTCTCTGACTCTATTTTACACCTCCTTGGATAAATATCATCTGTAAACAAACAAACAAAAAAGAAGTCACAATAAATTTTGAAGTATTCCCCAAATTCCAGTGTTCCACGAGTCTTGAGTCTTGAATTCAACATAGATGCAGACTGAACACGTCAGCACGTCATTCTGACTTCTGACCAGGAGGTGGCAGCAACATACCTTGCTTTATTTTAGGGGCCTCCAACCAAGAGATTTTTCCGGTGACTCACACACATTTGACTGACCTAGGTCCCACCCCAGACACCACGGACAAAAAAATGAGTAAGATCTGATGGCTGCCCTCAAAGATCATATTGTCAGGGAGCAGAAAGTCAGAGTCAGACATATAAACAGATTACTATTTACTAGCTGTGTGACCTTAGGAAAGTTGCTTAATCGCACTGTGCCTCAGTTTCTTCAACTATGAAGTGGGAATAGTAACAGTACCTATGTCATAGGGTTAATGTGAGGATTAGGAGTGATTAAATAAATGTGTTAGACCTAGCAAAGGGTGGCCATTACTATGTGATACAGTGAGAGAAGGGATGCGCTGGCAGAGGTGCCCACGGTGCTCCCTAACTGGGAGCAGTGGAGCCCCAAGTGGAGACAATGGGAAAGAGTTCCACTCTGGTAAAGCCACTCTGTCAGTGGGGACCCTGCAGCCAAACTGGGCTGGGAGAGTCTACCTTCAAAAGTGTGGTGCTGGATCCCTTCTGGCTGAGGCTCACCTTGGGTCCTGCGGGCACAGAGCACAGAACACCAACAGGGTCCCTCAGGGCCTGATCAACCAGGATGCGCCCTTCCAGAGAGGAAACCACCACTAGCTCATGGTACAAGCTCAGACATGCAGCTTGGTCCCTCTGAGCCTCAGTTCTTACTTCAGTGATGGGGAAATAGGACCACAGGAACCAAGGAACAGTGCTGAGTTCCACATCTGGAGCATCGCAAGAGCAACTATATAGTCAGGCAATTCAGGGGCAACAAGGACTTGGAGCTAGGGACTTAAAAATAAAGCTCGGGGGCCAGGTATGGTGGGTCATGCTTGTAATCCCAGCACTTTGGGAGGCTGAGGTAGGTGGATTACCTGAGCTCACTAGTTTGAGATCAGCCTGGGCAACATGGTGAAACCCCATCTCTACCAAAAATACAACAAAAATTCGCCAGGCGTGGTGGTGCGCTCCTGTAATCCCAGCTACTCTCGTACTGAGGCAGGAGGATCGTTTGAGCCTGGGGGGTGGAAGTTGTAGTGAGCTGAGATTGTGCTAGTGCATTCCAACCTGGGTGACAGAGTGAGACCCTTCTCAAAAAATAAAAATAAAATAGGCCGGGCGCTGTGGTTCACACCTGTAATCCCAGCACTTTGGGAGGCCAAGATGGGCAGATCACGAGGCCAAGGAGATCGAGACCATCCTGGCCAACATGGTGAAACCCAGTCTCTACTAAAAATACAAAAATTAGTTGGGCATGGTGGCGCGCCCAGGATGTAGTCCCAGCTACTTGGGAGGCTGAGGCAGGAGAATCGCTTGAACCCAGGAGGCGCAGGTTGCAGTGAGGCGAGATCGCGCACTGTACTCCAGCCTGGTGACGAAGTGAGACTCCGTCTCAAAAAATAATAGTAATAATAATAATAAAATAAATAAATAAAACACAAAATAAAGCTGGGAAGACAAAGGAATCCTGGAGAGGACCCTGGACTTTACCCAGGATGTGGAGTGGAGGTTTAGGTTTTTAAATTTTATTTTGGTTATTTATTTATTTATTTTGAGACAGGGTCTCAGTCACTGGAGCTGGAGTACAGTGGTTCGGTCACAGTTTACAGCATACTTGACCTCCTGGGCTCAGGTAATCCTCCCACCTCAGCCTTTCAAGTAGCTGGGACTACAGGTGCATGGCACCATGCCTGGCTAATTTTTGTGTGTTATGTAGAGATGGGGTTTCTCCATGTCGCCCACGACTGGTCTTGAACTTCTAGGATCAAGCAATCTGCCCACCTTGGCCCCCAAAGTGCTGGGATTACAGGTGTGAGCCACCTTGCCTGGCCTGGCGTGGAGGTTTGTGTCAATCCTAGACCTGGAGAGGCAAGGAAACCCCAGCTGACAGATGCAAGTATTAGGGATGTGCTGAAGCAGAGGGTAAGGCTGGGAGGAGCTTAGCATGTCTTTTTTTTTTTTTTTTTTTTTGAGACAGAGTGACTCTGTCGCCCAGGCTGGAGTGAAGTGGCATGATCTCGGCTCACTGCAACCTCTGCCTCCCAGGTTCCATAGATTCTCCTACCTCAGCCTCCCAAGTAGCTGGGATTATGGGTGTGTGCTACCATGTCCAGCTAATTTTTTGTATTTTTAGTAGAGGCAGGGTTTCGCCATGTTGACCAGGCTGATCTCGAACTCCTGACCTCAGGTGATCTGCCTGCCTTGGCCTCCAAAGTGCTGGGATTACAGGCATGAACCACTGCACTCCGCCAGCATGCCTTTGTTCTATGACTATTCTTTGGCCAGCCATGGATCTCTTTACTCTCCCAATCTCCCACCCTCTCTTGCCTACATGCCCTCCTAATCCAGCTCTGAGTCCGTGGCCTGACATTTAATAGCACTCTTGGCCGGGCATGGTGGCTCACACCTGTAATCCCAGCACTCTGGGAGGCCGAGGCAGGCGGACCATTTGAGGTCAGGAGTTCGAGACCAGCTTGACCTACATAGTGCAACTCCGTCTCTACTAAAGTACAAAAATTAGCCAGGCATGGTGGCGGGCACCTGTAATCCCAACTACTCGGGAGACTGAGGCAGGAGAATCGCTTGAACCCAGGAGGCGGAAGTTGCAGTGGGCCAAGATGAAGCCACTGCACTCCAGCCTGGGCGACAGAGCAAGACTCTCTCTCAAAATAATAATAATAATAATAATAATAATAATAATAAAATAAAAAAATAGAACTCTTGCCAGTAACCTAAACTTCATTACTCACCTTCCCTACAAACCCCTGAACACATGCAATCGTTGTTTCTCTTCCAGCCTTCATCAGAGCAGCCAAGGGGGAGGCAGGAGGAGGAGGGGCAATGAGAATACTGGCAAATACTCCTTTTTTTTTTTTTTTTTTTTTTTTTTTTGAGAAGGAGTCTCACTCTGTCACCCAGGCTGGAGTGCAGTGGCCAGATCTCAGCTCACTGCAAGCTCCGCCTCCCGGGTTTACGCCTTTCTCCTGCCTCAGCCTCCGGAGTAGCTGGGACTACAGGCGCCCGCCATCTCGCCCGGCTAGCTTTTGTTATATTTTTAGTAGAGACGGGGTTTCACCGTGTTAGCCAGGATGGTCTCGATCTCCTGACCTCGTGATCCGCCCGCCTCGGCCTCCCAAAGTGCCGGGATTACAGGCTTGAGCCACCGCGCCCGGCCTGGCAAATACTTCTATAGCACGTACTAGGTGCCAAGCACTAAGTGCTTTACAGAGGGTAACTTGCTTAATCCTCCCAACACCATGAGGTAAGTATTGTTATTATCATTCCCATTTGTGAATAAAGAAAACGGGGTGGCCCGGCGTGGTGGCTCACGCCTGTAATCCCAGCACTTTGGGAGGCCATGATGGGCGGATCACAAGGTCAGGAGATCGAGACCATCCTGGCTAACACGGTGAAACCCCGCCTCTACTAAAAATACAAAAAAATTAGCCGGGCGTGGTGGTGGGCACCTGTAGTCCCAGCTACTCGGGAGGCTGAGGCAGGAGAATGGCATGAACCTGGGAGGCGGAGCTTGCAGTTAGCTGAGATCGCACCACTGCACTCCAGCCTGGGAGACAGAGCAAGACTCCATCTCGGAAAAAAAAAAAAAATGGGGTGAACAGAGGTTAAGTCACTCAGAAAACCCAAAGCATACAGCTAATTAAGGTGTGCAGCCATGATTGAACCTGTGCCGTTTGCCCAGAGTCCCCGTCCACCAGGGGAGGGTGAGGCCAGGGAGGACTTGGCTTCTTCTGCCTTGTGTCCTACACTGCTCTCAGCCACCAGGGGCACAGTCCAGAAGAAGGCCAGACCCTCACTGCTCTTGGGGCTGACGTTATCACTCTGGAGGTTAATAATAATAATAGTAATAATAAAATCAGTTTCCATTTTCAGGATTTAAGATGTGTGTCCTAAGCACTTCACATGTATTTATTTATTCCTTTAGTCCTCCCAACAACACTATGAGGTAGAAGCTACAGTTATCTCCCTTTTCTTGAGGGACATGAAGGGACATAGCGATGAGCCTAAATTCTACAACACAGAGTTATGGATCAGATGGGAAGTGTGGCGGCTGGATGCCAGAGCCCCGCTCTTAACCCAGACTCTTTGCCTACCTTTGCTCCGCCTAGTGTCTCTGGCCTGCTCGTTCTGCTTGAGGGGAGGAGCCTCTTCTGTCTTGCAGTTCCCCACCCAGGCCTGATCCACAGCTCCAGAGCCCTGCTGTGGCAGCCCTCTGTCCCTTCTCCTCCGAGGCATGTAGGTGGTCAGCAGAGCGCTTAAGCAGGGTGAGGATGGGACCTCCATCTGGAACGCCCCAGACCCAGCCGCAGCCCCAGCAGCCTCTACTTTCAGTAGGCTTGAGTTCCTCACAAGCGCCCTGTAGACAGGGCCTGAGCTGGTCCTCCCCAGGCCTTGCCCACCTCTCCGGGTACAGCGCTGGCTCCCTGCTCCTGGAGGGTGGGGACAAATCTGGGATGGATGGGGCTCCAGGCCAATGGCAGCTGGGGCTCAGTACCCAGAACTGCGGCAGGAAGTACCAAGGCTTCCCTAGCCCCCTCCTCACACCCACCAAGCCTTCTGGCCCTATCCCAGGTGGGACCCTACCCCTCCCCATTCCCAGGAATTGGGGGAGGCCAAGCTGCCATTTATCCGTCCTGTCCCATCTCTCCCTTCCTCCCGCTTCCCACTCCCCTGGCAACCAAACCAGACCCATCAAGGGGAAGGAACTGGCAGCTGTGCAGGGAGAGACTAATGGCCCGGAAGGAAGGAGGGGCCTGGAGAGGAGACGAAGGCGGTAGGGATGTGAGCAGGGCGTTGGCCCTGGCCCATCTCAGAGGACACACAGAGGGGGGAGGGGGACGCTGCCCTGTAATACTGAGAAGCTGGCCAGCCAGGGAGCCGCCCTCCTCACCCCCAGCCAGATATCCAGGCAAGAGCCTCAAATCTGCTTCCCCAGGTGCACTCTCTTGTCCTCAGGTCCCATCTGAGGCAGACCTGTCTCACAGGAGAGTGCTGGAGTCCCCGGCAGCAGCAGTATCCCCAGCCCTATGGTTCCTGGCAAACCCAGCAGACCTCAGCAACCCAGCTCCTGCAGATGATCCGAGCTGCCTCTGTCCACTCCTGGGCAGGTTGTGCTTGCATTCTGGAAGCTGTTTGACATACAAAGGCCAGATATCAGCCTTCCCGCTAACTCTGGGGTAGGGGAGGTGTGGTGGGGTGTGTGAGTGTGTATTTGTGTGTATGTAATGTGTGTGCACATATACAAGGCTGTGTGTATGCATCCGTTTGCGTGTGCAGGTTTGTGGACCTGTTTTGGGGCCTTCTCTCTTTCAGACTGCTGGGGATGGGCACCTTCTCTTTCCCCATCTCTTCCGCATCCAGCCTCACCCATCCCTGGTACCTGCAACTCATCAATACTGGAAACCAGCTCCTGCCAGTCCATCCATCTCTCAGCCTTGGCAGCAGCTGTTGCCCCTCAGCCCCCTCCCCTTCCTACCTCAGGAATCACTCTGGTTCCCGTAAAGCCCATGACTGAGCAGCAATTGGTGTGGGGCTGGGGGAAGGGAGAATCCAGTAAACCCAGACAGAATACAAAAGGCCCACTCAGCCCAGCCCATAGCATGGGGCAGACCCTCCTGAGTGGGATCCAGAGCTGAGTCCAGCCACCCTCAGCCCCCTATGATGTACCCACCTCATTGGGGCTTCTTGTGGGGTAGGTCTAGGTTTGGGGGCTGTGTCTTTAAGGCTGAAACATCAGCAGACAACCTCTGCTGGGCAGTGTTCAGGGGAGGGGGAGGGGAAGCAGGGCTGGTCAGCCCATTAGCAGCAGAGCTGGCGCCAGGCACCAGCCCTTCACAGGGCCCTGGGGATTAGGGAGAGTAGCTCTTCCCCAGCCCGATCTGCCTCTGCGCCCCTGTCTCCTATTCCTCTCTAAGTGTGGTGAAGGAGGGGTAGCTGACAGCAGGTGAAAGTAGAGCCTGGCCCTCAGGGGGCAAGTCAAGGCACCAGCTATGGGGCCTAAGCCAGGTCAACTCTCCCTCCAGCTGGCCTCCTCCCTACTCCTGTGCCAGAAGCCTGCCCTTTAACTTCAGGTCCTTCTACCTCCCAATTTTCAGGGACCCTAGTTTAAGTCAGGCCTTCCTACCCTAGGTTCTAGCTTTGGGTGCTTGTTGGGAGGTAGTGACCCCCACTCCAGCCGCAATAGGGGGCAATCAAGTGGGCAGAGGCCTGCAACCAGGGAAGGGAGGGGAAGGCGCTCCTGCTGTTCCGCAGGGGTGGGGCATCCCCCTCCCCACACAACCCCCCTCCAGCGGGCCATCAGGCCAGTAGGAGGAGCTGCCCGTGCCCCCCCTGAGACCGCAAGGCTATAAAGCCGCCTCGCAGCGGTCTGCGGCTCCTTCCCAGCCCCCGGCCTAGCTCTGCCAACGGTGACTGCCCATCCTCGGCCGCAATGAGCCACCACCCGTCGGGCCTTCGGGCCGGCTTCAGCTCCACCTCATACCGCCGCACCTTCGGGCCACCGCCCTCACTATCCCCCGGGGCCTTCTCCTACTCGTCTAGCTCCCGCTTCTCCAGCAGCCGCCTGCTGGGCTCCGCGTCCCCGAGCTCCTCGGTGCGCCTGGGCAGCTTCCGTAGCCCCCGGGCGGGAGCGGGCGCCCTCCTGCGCCTGCCCTCAGAGCGCCTCGACTTCTCCATGGCCGAGGCCCTAAACCAGGAGTTCCTGGCCACGCGCAGCAACGAAAAGCAGGAGCTGCAGGAGCTCAACGACCGCTTCGCCAACTTCATCGAAAAGGTGCGCTTTCTGGAGCAGCAGAACGCGGCCCTGCGAGGGGAGCTGAGCCAAGCCCGGGGCCAGGAGCCGGCGCGCGCCGACCAGCTGTGCCAGCAGGAGTTGCGCGAGCTGCGGCGAGAGCTGGAGCTGTTGGGCCGCGAGCGTGACCGGGTGCAGGTGGAGCGCGACGGGCTGGCGGAGGACCTGGCGGCGCTCAAGCAGAGGTCAGGGGGCAGGGCGGGACCGCGGCCGTCGAGGCGGCTGCTCTTCCCTCCCCTCGCTTCCCCTCTCCATCAGCAGCCCAAGGGTGTGGCTCCCCTTACCAACCCAGGTGTGTGCAGGCAGCATCCTTGCCTACGGACTCCAAGTCCCCCCCGCCTCCCACTTTGCTCTGAGTGTCAGGGGAGGTGGGAGAAGTGGGTATCTGTGCCTCTCCTGAGTAATGAGGGAACCCCCTTTTCAGCTCCCAGTCCGTTAGACAGAAAGCGGGGCAAGTCTATCAGACAGCCTCAGTCCTCCATTTAGAGTCCTGGGCAGCAGCAACAGCCTCTAACCAGATCCCGAGGGGCGCGCGGTCTGGGGTGCCAGCTGGGCGGCGATCCCGCAGTTCAGCCTCTGCACGCTCTTCCCGTCAGGTTGGAGGAGGAAACCCGCAAGCGGGAGGACGCGGAGCACAACCTGGTGCTCTTCCGCAAGGTGAGTCCGAGCCCCTCTCCGAGTTCAGCCTCCCCACCCCAACCCCCGACCTCAGTATCCAGAGGTGGCATCGGTGGGCGCGGGGAGAAGGGGGCAACCAGACGCCTCCCGAGGCAGACAGGGAGATCTGGTCCTTCCTCGGCCTGCGCAGCCCCTAACTTCTCTTGAACCTCCACTGCCACCCCTCGAAGGACGTGGACGACGCCACTCTGTCCCGCCTGGAACTAGAGCGCAAGATTGAGTCTCTGATGGATGAGATTGAGTTCCTCAAGAAGCTGCACGAGGAGGTAAGTGGGCCCAGTATCAGGGGCGGCTTCTGAGGTTGTGGGGTGGTCTTGCTGGAGCTGGCGGGCGGAGCGGAGGCATAGCCCTGGGGATCAGGACGATGCTGGCTAGACGCAGCCCCTCCACCCCAGTCTACAGGTGGTTAGACTACCACCCTTGCGCCACCTGGCGGCGGGCAGCGGGGCTGTACCTCCGAAACCTGGCCTCTGGTCTCGCTCCCGCGGGGGCGCAGGGCTGTACGCCCCGCCCTCCCTGGCGCCCCCTTCTGTTCGTTCAAGCGTTTCTTCTTTTCTGTGCACGAACTGCGTGGCCCGCGCGGGATCTGCGCCACTGTCCATCCTCTGCCTGCTCCCGGCCGTAGGAGCTGCGAGACCTGCAGGTGAGTGTGGAGAGCCAGCAGGTGCAGCAGGTGGAGGTGGAAGCCACGGTGAAGCCGGAGCTGACGGCAGCGCTGAGGGACATCCGCGCGCAGTACGAGAGCATTGCCGCGAAGAATCTGCAGGAGGCGGAGGAGTGGTACAAGTCCAAGGTGCGAGAGCCGGGAGGGCCTGCGAGGCGGGGGCGCTAGGGTGGTGTAGCGCGTCCCAGCCGACTCAAGCCTGGGTTACCCCCACTTCGCAGTACGCGGACCTGTCCGACGCTGCCAACCGGAACCACGAGGCCCTGCGCCAGGCCAAGCAGGAGATGAACGAGTCCCGACGCCAGATCCAGAGTCTGACATGCGAGGTGGACGGGCTGCGCGGCACGGTGAGTACGAAGCTGCGCGCCCGGGCCCGGGGAGCGGACGATGAAATGTTCCGCAACTGGCCCCTTCCACTCCTCTACCCCAGAACGAGGCGCTGCTTAGGCAGTTGAGAGAGCTGGAGGAGCAGTTCGCCCTGGAGGCTGGGGGCTACCAGGCGGGCGCCGCGCGGCTCGAGGAGGAGCTGCGACAGCTAAAGGAGGAGATGGCGCGGCACCTGCGGGAGTACCAGGAGCTCCTCAACGTCAAGATGGCCCTGGACATCGAGATCGCCACCTACCGCAAGCTGCTGGAGGGCGAGGAGAGCCGGTGAGGGTGGGGCTGCTGGGGCGAGGCAGGGAGGGGTCGGGACTGGGCGGGGAGGGGCGGGGCCTGGGCAGGGGCTCTAACAGCTTGCTTCGCCTCCAGGATCTCCGTGCCCGTCCATTCTTTTGCCTCCTTAAGTATAAAGACGACTGGTGAGTCTGCCTTGCAGCCTGTACCTCTCCTTGTCCACTTCTGCGCTCCTCGGGCTCCTGCTCTGACTCACCTCAGGGATCTGTTCTCCCCATGGAACTTCTGGGTCTTGGCCTATACCCACCCCTACTCCTCACACCCCGCCCCTCCCCTGCCCTCAGGGATAGCAGTGGGAGCCTAAGAGGAGATATTCCCAAGCCTTACCCCTTGAATCCTTCATCCTACTTTCTCCAGTGCCTGAGGTGGAGCCTCCCCAGGACAGCCACAGCCGGAAGACTGTTCTAATCAAGACCATTGAGACCCGGAATGGGGAGGTGAGGCAGGTCCCCTAATCCCAGGACCCCACCATTTCCCATATTGTTTCTGAGTCCCAGCCTGGCTATCGCTAATCTTACTTAGGGTGGGTAATTATTGGGGAGAGACAGAGGAGGAGACAGAGAACATGGATAGATAAACAGGAGTCTCTGCTGGTTACCCCAAGGAGTGGGGCTCTATGATCCAAAGGAGTAGGATGGAGGGTGGCGCTGAATGGCTTGTGCCCATCATGTGCCCTGTCCCCAGCAGGTGGTGACAGAGTCCCAGAAGGAGCAGCGCAGTGAGCTGGACAAGTCTTCTGCCCACAGTTACTGAACCCCTTGGTCCAGAGCCTTGACTCTGCCCTAGGCCTGCTCTAAGCCCAAACCCTAACACAACTCCTGAATTGTCTCCTCTTCCACTGCATGTGTCTAAAAGGTGGTACCAGGCATCCCTTTCCTGGCTTATGGCCAAGCCCTACCCGGCCAGCAGTCGCTGAGCCTCTCCCTGCCCTGACACTTGATGTGACCTATGTGCTCCCCTTTTCATGTCCCGATAAGAAGCCAATGATCCCCCCACCCCCAGGACAAATCTACTCCAGCCACGATGAGAAGTGGGTGAGCCAGGGTCTGAGTTTCACATTTGAACCAAATAAAATGCTGTCAAGAGAAAACTCTCCAGTGCATTTGTGTCTGTGGAAGTGTGTGTGGGGTGCCTGAGGGGCGGAGCCTCAGCGGTGTTCTCCCTTTTCCTCGAGTCATTTCTTTGCTGGCTGTCACTCTCTTGGCATCAATATACCCTTCTAGGTTTTCTATCTCTGTCCATTCCTTCTCAGCTTTTGTTCCTCACCTGCAGCCTAGAATGCCCAGCCACCTGCTGGGTGCCTCACAGGCCACTCAAACTCAATCTGTCCCAAACAGAGCTCCTCACCTCCCTCTGCTATCATGCTCTTCCTCTGGATTCCCTGCCCCAGAAGAAGGCGCCACTAAGACACCTAGTTCCCAAGTTAGAATTCAGCTTAACTTATGCACCCTCCTTTTCTTCACCTGACTCCCAATTCTGTGAAGTCTACTTCTTTTGCTATTTAAAAAATTTTAATAGGCCAGGCAAAGTGGCTCACACCTGTAATCCTAGCACTTTGCGAGGCCGAGGCAGGTGGATCACGAGGTCAGGAGATCGAGACCATCCTAGGTAACATGGTAAAACCCCGTTTCTACTAAAAAAAAAACAAAAAAACAAAAAAACAAAAAAATAGCCAGGCGTGGTGGTGGACACCTGTAGTCCCAGCTACTCAGGAGGCTGAGGCAGGAGAATGGAGTGAACCCAGGAGGCCGAGCTTGCAGTGAGCTGAGATCGCACCACTCCAGCCTGGGTGACAGAACTCAAAAAAAAAAAAAAAAAAAAAAATAGCCAGCCGTAGTGGCACACGCCTGTAGTCCCAGCTACTTGGGAGGCTGAGGCAGAAGAATGAATTGAACCCAGGAGGCAGAGGTTACAATGAGCTGAGACCGTACCACTGCACTCCAGCCTAGGCAACAGAGTGAGACTCTGTCTCAAAAAAAATTAATATATAAAAATTATTTATTTATTGAGATGGAGTTTTGCTCTTTTTGCCCAGGCTGGAGTGCAGTGGCGCAGTCTCCACTCACTGCAACCTCCACCTCCCGGGTTCAAGCAATTCTCCTGCCTCAGTCTCCCAAGTAGCTGAGATTACAGATGTGCACCACCATGGCCAGCTAATTTTGTATTTGTTTTTAGTGGAGACGAGGTTTCACCATGTTGGTCAGGCTGGTCTCGAACCCCTGACCTCAAGTGATTCACCCACCTTGGCCTCCCAAAGTGCTGGTATTACAGGCATGAGCCACTGCACCCGGCCAAAAATAATTTTTAAATTTGCTTCATGAGTTGGGATCTCGCTATGTTGCCCAGGCTTGTATTAAACTCCTGGGTTCAAATGATCCTCCTGCCTCAGCTGGCCAAAGTGATGCTAGGATTACAGGCATGAGACATCATGTTAGGCTTTTTTTTTTTAGACAGTCTCACTCTGCCACCCAGGCTGGAGTGCAGTGGCACAATCATAGCTCACTGCAGCCTTGACGTTCTGGGCTCAAGTGATCCTCCCACCTCAGCCTCTTGAGTAACTGGGACCACAGAAACATGCCACCACTCATGGCAAATTTTTCCATTTTTTGTAGAGATAGGGCCTCTATATGTTACCCAGGCTGGTCTCAAACTCCTGGGCTCAAGTGATCCTCCCACCTCAGCCTCCCAAAATGCTGGGATTGCAGGCATGAGCCACTGTGCCTGGTATGAAGTCTACTTCTTAACTCTCTTTCAAGTCTGTCAGGTTCTCCCCATCCCCATTACCAACATCTTAGTCCAGGCCACCATCATATCTTGCCTGGGTCACATTATCTACATTATCAATGGTTTCCTTCTCCTGGCGTGCTCTGCCACCTGCCCAAATCTATTCAATACCCTTAGTAAATCAGATTATGCTATCACCATCCCTGCCCCTGCTTGAAAATGTCTATTTCCTGGTGTGTCACCAGGTGTGGTGACTCATGCCTGTAATCCCAGCACTTTGGGTGGCCAAGGTGGGAGCATGGTTTGATGCCAGGAGTTCGATACCAGCCTCAGCAACACAGAGAGACCCCATTTCTACAAAAATTAAAATATTAGCCGGGCATGGTGGCATGAGCCTGTGGTCCCAGCTACTTGGGAAGCTGAGGTAGGAGGATCACTTGAGCCCAGGTTGTGGTTGCAGTGAGCCAAGAAAAGTGCCACTGCACTTCAGCCAGGGTGATAACGTAAGAACCTATTCTCCACAAAAAGAAAAAAAGAAAAAAAAAAGAAACACCCATGCTGTCTTCCAACTTCCAACTCCATTCCTCCATTCCATCCTACCCTTGCCTTCAAGTCAAAATTCACATCTGAATTTAAGATGATCTTCTTCACTCAGCTATGGTGCTAGGTGCAAGGAATAAGCCAGAGTCCCTGATCTCAAGGAATTTACAGTTTGGGATGGGGGAGATAGGCAGCATAAGCAGACAATTTCAACCTCATAAGGAGTGCTGTCTGGGATAATAAGCACATAGTGGTGTTAATATGAAGATAAGCACCTAAGCAAGGTTTAGGCAGGAGGGGTGGCTTCCCACAGGAGGTGACATCACACTAAGCACTGAAGAATGAGCAGGAGTTAGTCAGGTGAAGCAAGGAGAGAAGGACTTTCTAGGTAGAGAAATGAGCCAGGAAGTAACACGGCGAATTTGGAAACTAAAAGCAGTTTTATAATGATGGAGTGAAGGCTAGAATGGAAGGAACAGCATTGATGCTGGAAAGATGAATAAGGGCCCAGTCATGGAGGGCTTGACAAGCCATGTTAAAGCAGTCAGGTTTTGGTTTTTTCATTAATTAATTAATATATTTATTTATGTATTTGTTTGAGGCAGAGTCTCCCTGTGTTGCCCAGGCTGGAGTGCAGTGGTGAGATCTCACCTCCCAGGTTTAAGCGATTCTCCTCCCTCAGCCTCCCAAGTAGCTGGGACTACAGGCGCATGCCACCACACCCGGCTAATTTTTCCCAACCTCAGGTGATCCACCCATCTTGGCTTCCCAAAGCGCTGGGATTACAGGCATAAGCCACTGCACCTGGATTTTCTTTTCTTTTTTTTTTTTTAAATTTAAAGACACGGTCTCTCTCTGACACTAGGCTGAAGTGCAGTGGCACTATCATAACTCACTTCAGCTTCCAACTCCTGGGCTGAAGTGATCCTCCTGCCTCAGCCTCCCCAGTAACTGGGACTACAGGTGCATGCCACCACACCCAGTTAATTTTTAAAATTGTTTTGTAGATACAGGGTCTTGCTATGTTGCCCAGGATAGTCTCAAACTCCTGGCCTCAAGCAATCCTCCCACCTCGGCCTCCCAAAGTGTTGGGATAACAGGTGTGAGCCATCACATGCGTCCCGGAATTTATCCTAAGAAAAAGGGAAAGAAACTTAAAAGTTTTAATAAGGAGGGTGATTCAGATCTGCATTTTAGGAAGATCACTCTTGCTGAAATATGCAGAAAGAATTGGAAGGAGATGGGAGATCAGGTCAGAGGCTTTTTCAGTGAAAAATACAAGAGATGATGATGGGTATGGTCACCGGAGGTGGGTCTGAGAAATACTGAAGGGTAGAATCTGCAGTTTCTAGGATTGATTGGCAGCGTGCGGAAAAGGAATAGTAACAATGACCCACGTTTTTGCTTGAACAACCAGGCAGCTAGATGATGGTACCTTTCAAAGAAAGAGCAAAGCTGGATGCAGTGGCTCTCGACTGTAATCCCAGCTACTCGAGAGGCTGAGGTGAGAGGACTGCTTGAAGCCGAGTTCGATACCAGCCTGGACGACATCAGGAGACTCTAGCTCTAAAGAAAAAAAAGGAAGACTGAAGTGAAATGGGGAAAGTGGGAACCCAAGACAACAAAGTCAGTTTTAGACTCACTGAGCATGAGATGCTCTGGAACATCCAAGCGGAAGGGATGAAGGAATGCCAGGCAGCTGGTGTCATGGGTCTGGAGTTTAGGCGTGGTTGGATATTTTGAGATACTGAATCTATTAGAATGCTTTTTATTACAAGTAACAGATAATCTCTATAAGAAAAATAAGGCCGAGTGTGGTGGTTCATACCCGTAATCTCAGCACTTTGGGAGGCCAAGGTGAGAGGATCTCTTGAGCCCAGGAGTTCCAGATCAGTATAGACAACACAGGACAATCCTATCCATACAAAAAATACAAAAATTAGTGGCATGCACCTATAGTCCCAGCTACTCCAGATACTGAAGCGGGAGGATCACTTGAGCCTGGGAGATGGAGGCTGCAGGGAGCTATGATCTTACCACTGCACTCCAATCTGGGCAACAGAATGAGATCCTGTTTCATAAATAAATAAATAAACAGGAAATATCTCACATAACAAAGAGCCAGAGGTAGGGGGCAGGCTCTGAGGTTGGTTGATTCAGAAGCTCAATGATGTCACCAAGGACCCAGGCCCTGTCCATGGCTCTGCTCAGCCTCCTCCTTGGAGGGGTACTTTGCCCTTGGGATGGTCCTCATGATTCCACAATGGCTGTCAGCAGCTACTGGGTGATGGCAGGTATGAGATAGAAATCTTTCCCATTAGGCTGTTTAGCTAATGTCTTTGGTGTGTCTACTCTTGAACTAATAACAATTGCCAGGGGACAGCTGCTGACTGGCTTGGGCTCGTTATCTGGTATGGAATGGAAGTCAGGAATCCATGAGGTCACACCAGATGTTGCTCAGGCTTTCACCACTACCCTCTGCATAGGACACACGTATACACACATTCTTTACACCCCGTGCCTTTGCTCTCTTCCATTCAGTAGCACCTATTACCTCAGAGGAGAAATATCACTGTGGAAAAGCAGACAAAAGCTTTGGGGTTTCAAATATTTAGGTGTTTAAGTAGGCAAATGTTCCAGTTTGAAAACTTTTACATCAGTTCATGGCCTATGATTTGTACTGGGTACAAGGAAGAGAGACTGAGCCAAAGAAGGGCATGGGACATCTCAGGTGTCACACATGGGAAGAAATGATATCACCTGGCTGGGCGCGGTGGTTCATGCCTGTAATCCCAGTACTTTGGGAAGCCAAGGTAGGTGGATCACCTGAGGTCAGGAGTTCGAGACCAGCCTGGCCAACATGATGAAACCCCATCTCTACCAAAAATTCAAAAAATTAGCTGGGCGTGGTGGTGTGCACCTGTAATCCCAGCTACCCAGGAGGCTGAGGCAGGAGAATCACTTGAACCCGCGAGGCTGAGGTTGCCGTGAGCTGGAGATCATGCCACTGTACTCCAGCCTGGGCAACAAGAGCAAAACTCCATCTCAAAAGAAAAAAAGAAATCATCCAAGAACAGTGCATATAGTGAGAAAAGAAAAGGACCACGGGGAGAATCTTAAAGAGAATGTGGAGAATTAATAGGCTGAGATGGAAGAGGAACACCAAGAAAGTGTGGCCTTGACTTCTCAAGGCCAGAGAAAGCTTTAAAGAGGGAGCAGTGGGCCAAATGATACTGGGAGCCCAAGTTAGAAAACAATAGGAAAATTTAGGATTTATCAGCAAGGAAGATGCTAGAGACCTCAGTGAGAGCGGATTCAAGGCAGAATTAGGTTAGAAGAAAAAAGAGGAGTGAATGAGAGATGAGGAAGTGAAGACCAGAGTACCCTCTTTTTTTCTGAGACAGAGTCTACTCTGTCACTCAGGTTGGAGTGCAATGGCGCGATCTTGGCTCACTGCAACCTCCACCTCCTGGATTCGAGTGATTCTCGTGCCTCAGCCTCCTGAGTAGCTGTGATTACAGGCGTGAGCCACCATGCCCGGCCCAGAGTACGCTCTTAAGATGTGGTTTGGCCTGGCACTTTGGCTCACGCTTGTGACCCCAGCACTTTGGGAAGCCGAAGGGAGCAGATCACTTAGGTCAGGAGTTCGAGACCAGCCTGGCCAACATGGTGAAACCCCATCTCTACTAAAAATACGATAGTTAGCTGGGCGTAGTGGCGGGTGCCTATAAACACAGCTACTCGGGAGGCAGAGGCACGAAAATCACTTGAAGCTGGGAGGCAGAGGCTGCAGTAAGCCCAGCCTGGGTGACAGAGCAAGACTCTGTCTCAAAATAAATAAATAAAATAAGTTTTTTCTTTCTTTCCTTTTCTTTTTTTTTTTTTTTTCAGAGTCTCACTGTGTCGCCCAGGCTGGAGTGCAGTGGTGCAATCTCGGCTCACTGCAAGCTCTGCCTCCCAGGTTCACACCATTCTCCTGCCTCAGCCTCCCAAGTAGCTGAGACTACAGGTGCTTGCCACCACGCCTGGCTAATTGTTTTGTACTTTTAGTAGAGATGGGGTTTCACCATGTTAGCCAGGATGGTCTCGATCTCCTGATCTCGTGATCCACCTGCCTCAGCCTCCCAAAGTGCTGGAATTACAGGTGTCAGCCACCACACCCAGCATTGTTTTTTTTAGATGAAGTCTTGCTCTGTCACCCAAGCTGGAGTGCAGTGCCACAATCTCAGCTCACTGCAACCTCCGCCTTCCGGGTTCAAGCAATTATGCTGCCTCAGCTTCCTGAGTAGCTGGGACTACAGGCGCCCGCCACCATACCCGGCTAATTTTTGTATTTTTAGTAGAGACGGGGTTTCACCATGTTGGCCAGGCTGGTCTCAAACTCCCGACTTCGTGATCCACCTGCCTCGGCCTCCCAATGTGCTGGGATTACAGGTATGAGCCACAGCACCCGGCCTCTTTTTCTTTTTTAGACAGAATCTCATGCCGCCCAGGCCAGAGTACAGCGGCATGAACATGGTTCATTGTAGCCTCAACCCCCTGGGCTCAAGCGATCCTCTCATCTCAACCTCTCAAGTAGCTGGGACCACAGGTGCATGCCACCACACTTTGGTTAATGTTTTTTACATTTATTTCCTTTATATTTAATTTTTTTATTTTTATTATTTATTTATTTATTTATTTATTTATTTATTTATTTTGAGACGGAGTCTTGCTCTGTCACCCAAGCTGGAGTGTAGTGGCCCGATTTCAGCTCACTGCAAGCTCCGCCTCCCGGGTTCACGCCATACTCCTGCCTCAGCTTCCCAAGTAGCTGGGACTGCAGGTGCCCACTACCATGCTGGCTAATTTTTTGTATTTTTTTAGTAGAGACAGGGTTTCACCATGTTAGCCAGGATGGTCTCGATCTCCTGACCTTGTGATCCACCCACCTTGGCCTTCCAAAGTGCTAGGATTACAGGTGTGAGCCACCGCACCCAGCCAATTTTTTTTCTTTTAAATGGAGATTCGGCCTCACTTGGTTGCCCAGGCTGGGTCTTGAACTCCTGACCTCAAGTGATCCTCTGCCTCGGCCTCTCAACGTGCTGGGATTACAGGCATGAGCTCATGCCACCAAGCCCTCCCTATTTTTTATTTTTCTTTTTTTGAGACATGGTCTTGCCCTGTTGCCTAGGCTGGAGTGCAATGCTGAGATGACAGCTCACTATAGGCTTGACCTGGGATCAAGTAATCCTCCCACCTCAGCCTCCTGAGTAGCTTGGACTACAGGTTCATGACACCACACCTGGCTAATTTTTGTATTTTTTTTTTTTTGTAGAGACGGGGTTTTGCCATGCTGTCCAGGCTGGTCTCAAACTCCTGGGCTCAATTGATCCTCCCACCTTGGCCTCCCAAAGTGCTGAGATTACAAGCATGAACCACCATGCTTGGCCTAAAATTCACTTTTTATCTTTATAATGTGGCTAAAAAAAATTAAAAGAGACCAGGAATGAACATGTTTAATGCTGGGGAGAATGTTAAACAATCAAATTGTCATGGGTGAGCCCAGCCTTCTGTTAAAATGATACAACCTCAGTCTTGGATGTGATTGAAAAGTTTTGGGAAAACTCAAAATCCAATTCTAATCAAGGTGATCTGATTTATTTATTTATTTATTTATTTATTTATTTATTTATTTATTTATGAGACAGAGTCTCATGTTGCCCAGGCTGGAGTGCAGTGGCACGATCTCGGCTACTGCAACCTCCACTCCCAGGTTCAGGTGATTCTCGTGCCTCAGCTTCCCAAGTAGCTGGGACTACCGGTGTGTGCCACCACTCCCAGATGATTTTTGTATTTTTGTATTTTTAGTAGAGACAGCTTCGCCATGTTGGCCAGGCTGGTCTCAAACTCCTGACCTCAAGTGATCTGCCCACCTCGGCCTCCCAAAGTACTGGGATTACAAGTGTGAGCCACTGTGCCCAGCCGTGTTCTTCTTCTTATTTTTTTTTTTTTTTTTTTTGATATGGAATTTCGCTTTTGTTGCCCAGGCTGGAGTGCAATGGTGCAATCTTGGCTCACCGCAACCTCTGCCTCCTGGGTTCAAGCAATTCTCCTGCCTCAGCCTTTTGAGTAGCTGGGATTACAGGCATGCACCACCATGCCTGGATAATTTTGTATTTTTAATAGAGACGGGGGTTTCTCCATGTTGGTCGGGCTGGCTTTGAACTCCCCACCTCAGGTGATCTGCCCACCTTGGCCTCCCAGTGTGCTGGGATTACAGGAAATATCTGTACAACATTCTTCTTGGGAAGAATGAGTCCAGTTGGGCCTCCAGGCAGGAGACCCTTAGCAGTAGGGGACACACTGCTCCCTCACCTAGGGTTCTACTTCTTTGATTGCTCCTGTCTTTTTTTTTTTTTTTTGAGACAGCATCTCACTCTGTCACCAGGCTGGAGTGCAGTGGCGCAATCTCGGCTCACTGCAACCTCCGCCTCCTGGGTTCAAGCGATTCTCCTGCCTCAGCCTCCCATGTAGCTGGGACTACAGGTGTGCGCCACCATGCCCAGCTAATTTTTGTACTTTTACTAGAGACGGGGTTTCACCATGTTGGCTGGGATGGTGATTGCTCCTGTCACAATGAACAAATGACCTCACCCTGGTGTTTGCTTGCCCAGTTTCTTCTTACTCATGGCTTTGACTGCCCACAGCTTCCATTGCCTAGTAGCAACTGCATACTGATTTCTGGGGCTTTCTTTCCCTTCCTATCACAGAAGATGCCCACATTATCAATCTTATCAAATGGATCAATACTCTCCACCCTCTCTGTAAGACATTATTCCCACCTGATATCCAAAACATGCTGAGCTTGTGAGACAGCTGCACTAGTTCCTTGTGCACCCTGGCTGCCACAGGCTGAGTTAACAAATGTTAAATGCATAACACATGTTGGTCGTATTTATTCCTAAATCTGTTTTTGACACTTATATTTGTTATAAAATCCTGTCGTTCAAGTAAACATTTCTTAAACTAATGAAAGAGTGAATCATACAACTTTCATTTAACAGATGACATAGTAGGTAAGAATCTCTGCATTTGGGCCAGGCACGGTGGCTCAAGCCTGTAATCCCAGCACTTTGGGAGGCCGAGACGGGTGGATCACAAGGTCAGGAGATCGAGACCATCCTGGCTAACATGGTGAAACCCCATCTCTACTAAAAATACAAAAAAGATTATGGGCGTGGTGGCGGGCGCCTGTAGTCCCAGTTACTTGAGAGGCTAAGGCAGGAGAATAGCGTGAACCTGGGAGGTGGAGCTTGCAGTGAGCTGAGGTCGTGCCACTGCACTCCAGCCTGGGTGACTGAGCAAGACTCCGTCTCAAAAAAAAAAAAAAGAATCTCTGCATTTGAATCTTTTTTTTTTTTTTTTTTTTTTTTTTTGAGACAGACTCTTGCTCTGTCGCCCGGGCTGGAGTGCAGTGGCCTGATCTCAGCTCACTGCAAGCTCCGCCTCCTGGGTTTACGCCATTCTCCTGCCTCAGCCTCCGGAGTAGCTGGGACCACAGGCGCCCGCCACCTCGCCCGGCTAGTTTTTTGTATTTTTTAGTAGAGACGGGGGTTTCACCGTGTTAGCCAGGATGGTCTCGATCTCCTGACCTCGTGATCCGCCTGTCTCGGCCTCCCAAAGTGCTGGGATTACAGGCTTGAGCCACCGAGCCCGGCCTGCATTTGAATCTTGAATCTTCTACTTACTAGATGCATGACCTTTGAAAAGATGCTTCACATCTTTTTGCCTCAGTTTCCTAATCTGTAAAATGGACACAACAATAGTAGCTGCTTTATATGATTACTATGAAGTAATTATCTATGTGAAGATGAAATGAGATGATTCATGCAGAGCTGAGTGGACACGGCTGTCCTGTACGCAGGAGAATAGGGTGACACTGTTCAGAATATGACCTGGACTGCTGCCCTCAGCAGGGCGGCATGGGACTGATCATAAATTATAGACCAAGGATCACAGTTCTAATTGTTCAACAGTATAAACATCAAAGATTTTTTCTATTTCAAGCAGAAAGCTTGAAAATATGTTTCAGCCCTTTTCATGCTATATACATTTCCTACTGCCATTGCAACAAATTACCACAAACTTAGTGACTTAAAACAACAAATTTAAGGGCCAGGCATGGTGGCTCATCCCTGTAATCCCATCACTTTGGGAGACTGAGGAAGGAGGATATCTTATTTATTTATTTATTTATTTATTTATTTATTTATTTATTTTATTTTATTTTTGAGACTGAGTTTCATGCTTGTTGCCCAGGCTGGAGTGCATGGCGCCATCTTGGCTCACTGCAACCTCTGCCTCCTAGGTTCAAGCAATTATCCTGCCTCAGGCTCCAGAGTAGCTGGGATTACAGGCATGTGCCACCATGCCCGGCTAATTTTGTATTTTTAGTAGAGACGGGGTTTCTGCATGTTGGTTAGGCTGGTCTTGAACTCCCGACCTCAGGTGATCCACCCACCTCAGCCTCCCAAAGTGCTGAGATTACAGCCACAGCACCCGGCCATCTTTTTTTTTTTTTTTTTTTTTTTTTTTTTTTTTTTTTTTTTGAGACAGAGTCTTGCTCTGTCACCCATGCTGGAGTGCAGTGGTATGATCTCGGCTCACCGCAACCTCCGCCTCCCAGGTTCAAGCGATTATCGTGCCTTAGCCTCCTGAGTAGCTAGGATTACAGGCGCTCACCACCACATTCGGTTAAGTTTTGTATTTTTAGTAGAGATGGGGTTTCACCATGTTGGCCAGGCTGGTGTCAAACTCCTGACGACCTCAAGTGATCTGCCTGTCTCAGCTTCCCACAGTGCTGGGATTACAGGCATGAGCCACTGCACCTAGCCCAGGAAGGAGGGTATCTTGAGACCAGGAGTTTGAGACCAGCCTGGGAACTATAGAAAGACCTGTCTCCATAAAAAATGAAAAAATGAGCTGGGTGGCATGTGCCTGTAGTCCCAGCTACTGGGGAGGCTAAGGTGGGAGGATCAATTGAGTCCAGGAGCTCAAGGCTGCAATGAACTATCATTGTACCACTGCACCCCAGCCTGGGTGACAGAGTGAGAACTTGTCTCAACACAAACAAAAACAAACAAACAAAAAATACCCACAAAACCCCTAAAACAATACATTTATTATCTTACAGTTCTGGAAGTCAGAAGTCTAAAATGGGTCAACAGAGCTACGTTCCTGCTGGAGGCTTCAGAGGAACCTTTTCAAGATTACTTGCCTTTGGCTGGACATGGTGGTTCGTGCCTGTAATCCCAGCACTTCAGGAGGCCAAGGCTGGCAGATCGTGAGGTCAGAAGATGGAGACCATCCTGTCTAACATGGTGAAACCCTGTCTCTACTAAAAATACAAAAAATTAGCTGGGTGTGGTGGTGAGCGCCTGTAGTCCTAGCTACTTGGGAGGCTGAGGCAGGAGAATCGCTCGAAACTGGGAGGTGGAGGTTCCAGTGAGCCCAGATTGCGCCACTGCACTCTAGCCTGGGCGACAGAGTGAGAATCTGTCTATAAAAAAAAAAAAAAAAAAGATTAATTGCCTTTTTCAACTTCTAAAGACTGCCCGTGTTCCTCAACCTGTGGTCCTCTTCCATCTTTAAAGCCAGCAATTGCCTCAGTCCAACCTCTACTTCAGTTGTCACGTTTCTGACTCTGACTCTCCTGCCTCCTGCTTCCCTCTGATAAGGATCCTTGTTATTACATTGGGTGCACTCAGATAATCCAAAATAATCTCCCTATTTCAAAATCCCTAATTTGGCTAGGTGCAGTGGCTCATGCCTGTAATTGTAACATTTTGAGAGGCTAAGGTAGAAGGATCGCTTGAGCCCATGAGTTTGAGGTTACAGTGAGCTATGATCGCACCACTCTACACAGCATGGGTGACAGAGAAAGGCCTTGAAAAAAGAAGGAAGGAAGGAAGGAAGGAAGGAAGGAAGGAAGGAAGGAAGGAAGGAAGGAAGGAAGGAAACAAGGAAGGAAGGAGAAAGAGAGAAAGAAAGAAAGAGAGAGAAGGAAGGAGAAAGAGAGAAAGAAAAGAAAAGACTTAATCAAATCATTAAAGTCCCTTTTGCAATGTAAGAAAATGTATTCACAGGTTCTGAGGGTTAGGATGTGGACACTTTTGGGGAGGACATTATTATGCCTACCATATTCAGCCCTCTGGCCTCTGAAGATTTGTGTTCTTCTCACATGTAAGATATATTCACCCCATCTCAAGATCTCCAAAAGTCTGAAGCCATTGCAGTATCAACTCAAGTCTCAAATCTCATTTAAATCTCATCAGCTCAAAAGTCCAATATCTCATCATTTAAATCGTCTAAATTAGGTATGAGTGAGACTCTGGATATAATCACTCCTGGGGGAAAATTCTTCCCGATCTGTGGACCTGTGGAACTAGAAAACAAGTTATCTGTCTGCCCTACACCCCACCCCCCTTTTTTGAGACAGAGTCTCGCTCTGTGACCCAGGCTGGAATGTAGTGGCATGATCATGGCTCACTGCAGTCTTGAGTTCCCTGGGCTCAAGGGATCATCCCATCTCAGTCCCTGAGCAGCTGGGACTACAAGTGTGCACCATCATTTTTTTTTTTTGAGACAGGGTCTTGTTCTGTTGCCCAGGCTGGAGTACAGAAGTGCAGAGGCCTGATCTCAGCTCACTGCAACCTCCGTCTCCCAGGTTCAAGTGATTCTCCTGCCTCAGCCTCCTAAGTAGCTGGGATTACAGGCATGTGCCACCATGCCTGGCTAATTTTTGTATTTTTAGTAGAGACGGGGTTTCATCATGTTGGTCAGGCTGGTCTTGAACTCCTGACCTTGTGATCCGCCCGCCTTGGCCTCCCAAAGTGCTGGGATTACAGGCGTGAGCCACCACGCCCGGCCCATTTTTTATGTTTTATAGAGATGGGTTTTTGCCAAGATGCTCAGGCCAAAGTTATCTGTTCCTAAAATACAATGGTGGGACAGACAATAGGATAATAGTTATAGACATTCCCATTCAAAAAGGGAGAAAATGGAAAGGAGAAAAGGACTTACTAATCTGAAGTAATTTCAAAACCCAACTTGGAAAACACTAGATGTCAAGGCCTAGAAATAATCCTCTGTGGTCTTAGCTCCCCTTCCTGGCCATGCCCTTGGCATCATCCTCCTTGTTCCATGTGTTGTCCTGTGTTATTTACTGGCTGCAGAATTTTGAGATTCTGACAGCCTTCTTTCTTTTTTTATTATTTTTATTTTTGTAGAGATAGGATCTCACCCTGTTGCCTAGGCTGATCTTGAACTCCTGGCCTTAAGTGATCCTCCCACCTCAACCTCCCAAACTTCTGGGATTATAGGTGTGAGCCGCTGCACCTAGTTCAGCCTTCTCTCTTTTTTTTTTTTTTTTTTTTTTTTTTTTTTGAGATGGAGTCTCGCTCTGTCGCCCAGACTGGAGTACGGTGGTGCGATCTCGGCTCACTGTAAGCTCTGCCTCCTGGGTTCACACCATTCTCCTGCCTCAGCCTCCCGAGTAGCTGGGACTACAGGTGACCACCACCATGCCCGGCTAATTTTTTATATTTTTTGGCAGAGATGGGGTTTCACCGTGTTAGCCAGGATGGTCTCGATCTCCTGACCTTATATTCCACCCACCTCAGCCTTCCAAAGTGCTGGGATTACAGAGGTGAACCACCATGCCTGGTCCAGCCTTCTCTAATTTGTTCCTCTAATTTTTCAGTACAAGCTGGCAGTGTTTCCGTCACATGACATTCTCAAGAATCTCGTGGGTTTCCTATGTATGTCTCAGGGATTCACCTCATTAGACAAGAGGCTCTGTCACAAATCTTTTCGAATAATCCTATTTCTATTCTGCTTAGATGACTGAGGAGACTCACTAGTCACATGCCAAAACCCTCCAAAGGGCCCGCTGTATGACTGAATGATCTGACTTTTGATCCTTCCCAGGCACTAGCAGAAGATTGTCCAGGTACACTCTTGGATTTCTCTTCAGAGCACATTTCCTGACAGTGAATGGCCTAATTTGAGCATATTCACCAATATGGGTAGGCTGAGAATTTCCCAGATCCCAAGTCCTGCTTCCTTTCTGTTTAACAGTTCTTCCTTCAGTTTATCTCTCCTCTCACATTTTACTATAAACAGCAAAAAGAAAGCAGTCCACCTTCAACACTTTACAACACAGCTAAATATCCAAGTTCATGCTTACAAATTCTGCATTCCACATAATTATGACACAATTCTGCAGAGCTTCCTACTACTATATAAAAAATCCCCTTTCCTCCATTTTCTAAAAAACCTGTTCCTCATTTCCTTCTAAGCCCTCAATGTCAGCACTAACATTCACATTTCTACCGACATGATGACTTAGAGATTCTCTAAGATAATATAGGGATTCTCTCCTATGCTCCTCACTTCCTTCTGAGCCCTCCCTGGCAGAGTTGTTAGCAGTCATATTTTTACTAACAGTATATGTAAGGAAAGCTGGACTTTTTTTTTTTTTTTTTTCCTGAGATGGAGTCTTGCTCTGTTGCCCAGGCTGGAGTGCAGTGGCGTGATCTCGGCTCACTGCAACCTCCACCTCCCAAGTTCAAGCGATTCTCCCTGCCTCAGCCTCCCGAGTAGCTGGGGTTACAGGTGCATGCCATCATACCCGGCTAATTTTTGTGTTTTCAGTAGAAATGGGATTTCACCGTGTTGGCCAGACTGGTCTCAAACTCTTAACTTCAGGTGATCCGCCTACCTCGGCCTCCCAAAGATCTCAGATTACAGGCGTGAGCCACTGCGTCTGACCAGAGGTCCTGATTTTCTTTCCTTTGGGTATATGTATAGTAGTGGGATTGCTGAATCATATGGTAGTTCTAGTTTTAATTTTTTGAGGAATCCCCATAGTGTTTTCCATAATAGTTGTACCAATTTACACTCCTACCAACAATGTACAAGAGTCTCCTTTTCTCCACATCCTGCCACACATCTTTTATCTTTCTGATAATAGCCATTCTAGCAGGTGTGAGGTGATATCTCATTGTGGTTTTGATTTGCATTTCTTTGATGATTAGTAATGTTGATTTTTAAAAATATATATGTTAGCTGGATATAGTGGCTTATGCCTGTAATCTTAGCACTTTAGGAGGCCTAGGTGCACAGATCACAAGATCAGGAGTTTGAGTCCAGCCTGGCCAACATGATGAAACCCCATCTCTACAAAACATACAGAAAGAGAGAGAGAAAAAAAGCCAAGTGTGGTGGTGCACACCTGCAGCCCCAGCTACTTGCAAGGCAGAGGTAGGAGGATCAGTTGAGCCCGGGAGGTTGAGGCTGCAGTGAGCCAAGATTGAGACACTGCACTCCAGCCTGGGTCATGTAGTGAGACCCTGCCTCAAAATAAAATAAAATAAAATAAAATAAATATATCTGTTGCTCATTTTTATGTCTTCCTTTGGGAAATCTCTACGGAGGTCCTTTGCCCATTTAAATAAATCAGGTCTTGTTTTTGTTTGTACTATTGAGTTGTTTGAATACCTTATATATTCTGGATATTAACCCTTTCTCAGAAACATGGTTTGAAAATATTTTCTCCCTTTTCATAGGTTGTTTCTTCACTTTGTTGATTGTTTCCTTTTCTGTGCAGAAGTCTTTCAGTTTGATGCAATCCCATTTGTCTATTTTTGCTTTTGTTGCCTGTGCTTTTAGGTTCATTTCCAAAAAGAAAAAAAAATCATTACCCAGACTAATGTCATGAAACTTTCTTCTTTTTGCTCAAAATTGCTTTGGTTAGTTGGGGTCCTTTGTAGTTCCATATAAATTTTTTTTATTGTTTTTTTCTATTCTGTGAAAAATGCCATTGGAATTTTGATAGGGCTTGCTTGAATTTGTAGATCATTTAGAGTAGTATGAACATTTTAACAATATTAATTCTAATCTCTTTGTATTTTCTTACATCTTTTTCTTTAACTTTTTATTGTTTTCAGACCTCTATTATTATGATAAAGGGATCAGTTCATCAACAGGATATAACAATTGTAAATATATATGCACCCAACATCAGAATAACTATATGTAACAAATATATAAAGCAAATATTAACAGAACTGAAGGTGGAAGTAGACAGCAACATAATAATAGTAGGGGACTTCAATATCCCACTTTCAACAATAGATAGATCATCCAGACAGAAAATCAATAAGGAAATGGCAGACTTGAACAACACTATAGCCAAAATGAACCTAACAGACATATACAGAATATTCCATCCAACATGTCGCTATGCTGGAGCGTAAGAATGCTTAAAAGTGATGAGGTGGTCGGGCCTGTAATCCCAGAACTTTGGGAGGCCGAGGCAGGAGGATCACGAAGTCAGGAGTTCAAGACCAGCCTGGCCAATATGGTGAAACCCCGTTTCTACTACAAATACAAAAATTAGCTGGGTGTGGTGGTGCGCGCCTGTAATCCCAGCTACTGGGGAGGCTGAGGCAGGAGAATGGCTTGAACCTAGAAGGCAGAGGTTTCAGTGAGCCGAGATTATGCCACTGCACTCCAGCCTGGGTAACAAGCAAGACTCTGTCTCAAAAAAAGAAGTGATGAGGTTATGTTAAAAGGATACAGTAGGCAACTTGAAAGGACTCCCACTGGCCAAATCAGAGAAAAAGTGTCAAGAAAAAAACAATATTAGCCGGGCGCGGTGGCTCAAGCCTGTAATCCCAGCACTTTGGGAGGCTGAGACGGGTGGATCACGAGGTCAGGAGATCGAGACCATCCTGGCTAATACGGTGAAACCCCGTCTCTACTAAAAAATACAAAAAAACTAGCCGGGCGACGAGGCGGGCGCCTGTAGTCCCAGCTACTTGGGAGGCTGAGACAGGAGAATGGCGTAAAACCCGGAGGCGGAGCTTGCAGTGAGCTGAGAGCCGGCCACTGCACTCCAGCCTGGGCGGCAGAGCAAGACTCCGTCTCAAAAAAAAAAAAAAAAAAAACAATATTAGTAACTGGATAGTGGTCCATTGAATAGGCATTTACGAGTTCATACTGATATAATTTTAAAAAGCAAAAGAAGTCAGGTGCGGTGGCTCATGCCTGTAATGCCAGCACTCTGGGAGGCTGAGGCGGGCGAATCACCTAAGGTCAGGAGTTTGAGGCCAGCTTGACCAACGTGGAGAAACCCCATCTCTATTAAAAATACAAAATTAGCCAGGTATGGTGGCACATGTCTGTAATCCCAGCTACTCAGGAGGCTGAGGCAGGAGACTCGCTTTAACCTGGGAGGCAGACGTTGCCGTAAGCTGAGATCACGCCATTGCACTCAAGCTTGGGCAACAACAGCGCCCCACACACACAAAATACTTCTTCTTTTTTTTTTTTTTGAGACGGGGTCTCGCTCTGTCGCCCATTCTGGAGTGCAGTGGCGCAATCTTGGCTCACTGCAAACTCCGCCTCCTGGGTTCACGCCATTCTCCTGCCTCAGCCTCCCGAGTAGCTGGGACTACAGGCGCCCGCCACCATGCCTGGCTAATTTTTTTTTTTGCATTTTTAGTAGAAACGGGGTTTCACCGTGTTAACCAGGATGGTCTCGATCTCCTGACCTCGTGATCCGCCCGCCTCAGCCTCCCAAAGAAAATACTTCTTAATTACAAAAGTGAAGCGTAATTTACAGTGGAGAAACTTGGCAGATACCACTTTTGTTGTTGTTGTTGTTTTTGTTGTTGTTGAGACAGGGTCTCTCTCTGTCTCCCAGGCTAGAGTGCAGTGATCAGATCCTGGCTCACTACAGCCTCAAACTCTCAGCTGACGGGATCCTCTTGCCTCAGTCTCCCAAGTAGCTGGGACTACAGGTGCACGCCAGTATGCCCAGCTAATTTTTATTTATGTATTTATGTATGTATTTATTTATTTATTTTAGAGATGGAGTCTTGCTCTGTCACCCAGGGTGGACTACAATGGCGTGATCTCAGCTCACTGCAACCTCCGCCCCACAGGTTTAAGTGATTCTCCTTCTTCAGCTTCCTGAGTAGCTGGATTACAGGTGCCCGCCACCACGCCCAGCTAATTTTTGTATTTTTAGTAGAGACAGAGTTTCACCAAGTTGGCCAGGCTGGTCTCGAACTCCTGACCTCAGGTGATCCACCCACCTCGGCCTCCCAAAGTGCTGGGATTACAGGCGTAAGCCACTGCACCCAGCCGCCCAGTTAATTTTTTAAAAAAATTTTGTAGCGACAGGGTTTCACCATATTGCCCAGGCTGGTCTCCAACGCTTGGACTCAAACGATCCTCCTGCCTCAGCCTCCCAAAGTGCTGGGATTACAGTCATGAGCCACCACACCTGGCTACCACTTGAATCTAATAATTAAAGTAACAGGACACACTGAAATGGGAGTCACCTGATAGGATGTAGTAGGAAGAAAACAGCATAACTTCTGTGACAGTCCTGCCAAAGATTATAGCATGAGTTTAATCATAAGAAAACATCAGGCCGGGCGCGGTGGCTCAAGCCTGTAATCCCAGCACTTTGGGAGGCCGAGACGGGCAGATCACGAGGTCAGGAGATCGAGACTATCCTGGCTAACACGGTGAAACCCCGTCTCTACTAAAAATACAAAAAATTAGCCGGGGCGAGGTGGCAGGCACCTGTAGTCCCAGCTACTAGGGAGGCTGAGGCAGGAGAATGGCGCGAACCCAGGAGGCAGAGCTTGCAGTGAGCTGAGGTCCGGCCACTGCACTCCAGCCTGGGCGACAGAGCGAGACTCCGTCTCAGAAAAAAAAAAAAGAAAAAGAAAACATCAGACAAACCCAAACAGAGAGAAATTCTACAAAATAATTGGCCCATAATCCTCAAAAATGTGAGGTTATGAAAGGCAAAAATGAAGAACTGTTTGAGATTGAAGGAGACTAAAGAGATATGACAACTGGCCAGGCGCCTGCCACCACGCCCAGCTAATTTTTGTGTTTGTAGTAGAGATGGGGTTTCACCATGTTGGCCAGGATGGTCTCGATCTCCTGACCTCTTAGTGATCTGCCTGGCTCAGCCTCCCAAAGTGCTGGGATTAGAGGTGTAAGCCACCACACCCGACCTCTTTTTTTTTTTTTGAGAGAGAGTCTTGCTCTGTCTTCCAGGCTGGAGTGCGGTGGCCCGATCTCAGCTCACTGAAACCTCTGCCTCCTGGATTCAACGATTCTCCTGCCTCAGCGTCCCGAGTGGCTGGGACTACAGGTGCATGCCACCATGCCCAGCTAATTTTTTGTATTTTAGTAGAGATAGGGTTTCACCATGTTGATCAGGCCGGTCTTGAACCCCCGACCTCAGATGATCTGCCCGCCTTGGCCTCCCAAAGTGCTGGGATTACAGGTGTGAGCCACTGCGCCCAGTCTATTATTATTATTTTTTTTTATGATGGAGTCTTGCTCTGTCGCCCAGGCTGAAGTACAGTGGCTCGATCTCGGCTTACTGCGAGTTCAAGCGATTCTCCTGCCTCAGTTTCCTGAGTTGCTGGGTCTATAGGTGTGTGCCACCAGGCCCAGATAATTTTTGTATTTTTAGTAGAGATGGGGTTTCACCACGATGGCCAAGCTGGTCTTGAACTCCTGACCTCAGGTGATCTGCCCACCTTAGCCTCCCAAAATGCTGGGATTACAGGCATGAGCCACCGCGTCCGGTTCCCTATATCCACTTTAAACATTGCAAATATTTTCTTAGTGGGGAATATAATTGATTTTCTATCCAATGAACTCTTTTCTTATTTTTCTATTGATTCTTCTAAGTTTTCTACTGATATAATTATGTCCTCTGTAAACAAAACGGTTTTACGTATTCCCTTTCAATCTTTATACCTTGTTAGATTTTTTGTTTTTCTTGTTTTGTTTGAGTTTTTTTTTTTTAATGGTGTTTTGCTCTTATTGCCCAGGCTGGAATGCAATGATGTGATCGCCTCCACCTTCTGGGTTCAAGTGATTCTCCTGCCTTAGCTTCCCAAGTAGTTGGAATTACAAGCATGCACCACTGCGCCCGACTACTTTTGTATTTTCAGTAGAGACAAGAGTTTCACCATGTTGGCCAGGCTGATCTCAAACACCTGACCTCAGGTGATCCGCCTGCCTCAGTCTCCCAAAGTGTTGGGATTACAGGCATGAGCCACTGCGCCCAGCCAAACCTTGATACATTCTGACCACCTAACCCTCAGGCCCTCTGATGGTTAATTTAAGGCGTCAACTTGACTGGATTGAGAGATACCTAGATGGCTGGTGAAGCATTGTTTGTGCGTGTATCTGTAAGGGTGGTGCAGGGGAGATTGACTGTGAGTCCTTGGACTGAGAGAGGAAGACCTGCCTTCAGTGTGGGTGGGTATCATCTAACCGCTTGGGGTGGATTTGAACAAACAGGAAGAAGTGGGGGAATTATCAAACTCTCCCTTCCAGAGCAATCTGCTTTTTCTCCTCCTGCTCTTGTACAACAGACTACAGGTTCTTCAGCTTTTGGACTTTGGGACTTGCACCAGTGGCCTCTCAGGGGTCTTCAGGCCTTTGGCCTCCGACTAGGGGGTTGTACTGTTGGCTTCCCTGGCTCTGAAGCTTCTGGAGTTGGACTGAGCCATGCTACCAGCTTCTCTGGTTCCCCAGCTTGCAAAGAGCCTATCATGGGATTTTGCCTCTGTGATCATGTGGCTAATTCCCTAATAAATCCCCTCTCATATATCCAGTTGGTTATGTCTCTGTGAAGAACCTTAATACAAAAATTAGCCCGGCGTGGTGGCGTGTGCCTGTAATCCCAGCTACCTGGGAGGCTGAGGAAGGACAATCACTTGAACCCGGGAGGTGGAGGTTTCAGTGAGCCGACGTCGGGCCACTGTATGGGCGACAGAGCAAGACTCCATCTCAAAAAGTAACAATAATAAATAAAATAAAATAAAATAAATTTTTAAAAAGTGAATGTGGGATTAATATTCATAATATAGTGTAATCTTATGAAGGAACAAAAGTAAAGACAGGAATCCAAAATAAAAATAGCACAAAGGGGCCGGGCGCGGTGGCTCAAGCCTGTAATCCCAGCACTTTGGGAGGCCGAGACGGGCGGATCACAAGGTCAGGAGATCGAGACCATCCTGGCTAACACGGTGAAACCCTGTCTCTACTAAAAATGCAAAAAAATTAGCCGGGCGTGGCGGCGAGCGCTTGTAGTCCCAGCTGCTTGGGAGGCTGAGGCAGGAGAATGGCGTAAACCCGGGAGGCGGAGCTTGCAGTGAGCTGAGATCCAGCCACTGCACTCCAGCCTGGGCGACAGAGCGAGACTCCGCCTCAAAAAAAAAAAAAAAAAAAAAATAGCACAAAGGATATGAATAAGCATTTCAGAGAGGAGGAAGCTTTGTTGGCTAATAAGAATATGAAACAGCCAGGTGCAGTGGCTCACGCCTGTAATCCCAGCATTTTGGGAGGCCAAGGTGGGTGGATTACCTGAGGTCAGGAGTTGGAAACCAGCCTAGCCAACATGGTGAAACTCTGTCTCTATGAAAAATACAAAAATTAGCCAGGGATGGTAGCACATGCCTGTAATCCCAGCTACTAGTGGAGCTGAGGCAGGAGGATCACTTGAACTTAGGAGGCTGAGGTTGCAGTGAGCCAAGATCATGCCACTACACCCCAGCCTTGGCAACAGAGTGAGACTCCATCTCAAGAAAAAAAAAAAAAAAGAGTATGAAGTAACACTCAAACTCACTAGTAATCAGAGAAATGTAATTTTATTTTATTTTATTTATTTATTTATTTATTTATTTATTTTGAGTTGGAGTCTCGCTCTGTCACCCAGGCTGGAGTGCAGTGGCGCGATCTCGGCTCACTGCAAGCTCTGCCTCCCGGGTTCACGCCATTCTCCTGCCTCAGCCTCCTGAGTAGCTGGGACTACAGGCGCCTGCCACCGCGCCCGGCTAATTTTTTGTATTTTTAGTAGAGACGGGGTTTCACCATGGTCTCGATCTCCTGACCTTGTGATCCGCCCGCCTCGGCCTCCCAAAGTGCTGGGATTACAGGCGTGAGCCACCGCGCCCGGCCGAGAAATATAATTTTAAATAACTAAGAGTACACTTAATATACCCATTAGAATTGCAAATATTAGAGAGTTGTATAATATTAAGTGTTGGGAAGGGTCTGAGGTAACTGTCAGTAATAATGTTGATACTGTAAACATCTACAGACCTGGGTTTTTTTGTTTTGTTTTGTTTTTCAGGTTTTTTTTAAGAATGTCTCACCATGTTACCAAGGCTGGCTTCAAACTCCTGGGCTCAGGCAATCCTCCTACCTCAGCCTTCTGAGAAGCTGGGACTACAAGTGCATGCCATACCCGGTTTATAGCTACAGATTTTCTGAAAAATAATCTGATGCTACTTAGTAAAACTGAGCATGCACATACCTTACCACAGAAATTCCACTCCGAGGAATATGTTCCAGAGAAATTATTGAACTGGCTCACAGGGCACTGTGTAAGAGATAACTGTCTGGCATTGTGTGTAGAACATTAGTTTTTGCGAGCACATAGCAAAGAGGTCTTTACTAGATTGGGGTGGGTGGTAGGTAAAGGGGTTCAAGGAAGGCCTGAGGAAATAACAATGGAAATCAATTTGGAGGCATAAATAGGCAAAGTGGAAGGGGAAAGGGCATTCCAGAAACAGGGACCATATAGAGCAATCAGGACAAACTTGAGGAATTGAAAGAAGCCATGAAGTTGGAGGTATTAATAGAAGGGGAAGAGTGGTAGAAGATGGAGGGTTTCAGTGGGGAGAGGTCAAGGAATAGTGGTAGCCTGACTGGATGTGCATTTTGGAAAGATTACTCTAGCTGCTATATGGAGAATGGAAGAGTGTGAAAAGAAAGAGAGACTAAGGGATGGGAGACCAACTAAGAGACTTGCAATTGCCTAGGTGAAACTGAGGTAGATTTGGGTGGTGCTAACAAAGAACAAGAAAGTAGATGGGCTGGGCACGGTGGCTCACTTTGGGAGGCCAAGGCAAGTGGATCACTTGCGGTGAGGAGTTCGAGACCATCCTGACCAACATTTGTGAAACCCTGTCCCAACTAAAATACAAAAATTAGCTGGGCATGGTGGCTGGCGCCTGTAATCCCAGCTGCTCAGGAGGGTGAGGCAGGAGAATTGCTTGAACCTGGGAGGTGGAGGCTGCAGTGAGTCAAGATCAGGCCACTGCACTCCAGCCTGGGTGACAGAGCAAGGCTCCATCTCAGAGAAGAAAGGAAGGAAGGAAGGAAGGAAAGGAAGGAAGGAAGGAAGGAGGAAAAGAAGGAAGGAAAGGAGGGATGATGGATGCGAGTGGAGGGAGGGATTACTGGAGGGATTGGCTTGAAGGAGGACCGCGAGCGCACGAGCGAATGCCCTCCCCCCCCCAAATCCCCGATCCCCTCCCCTCCCGCCCCTCCAGCTCCCTCCCCCCTCGCCTCCCTCCCGACCCCCCTCCCCCCTCCCAGCCCGAATACAAGCCAATAAATCAACGACCTACCGCAATCAAAAAGCCACACAGCGAAATAAAGAAAGAAAGAAAGAAAAGAAAAGAAAGAAAATTTTTTCTTTTTTGAGACAGAGTCTCACTGTCACCCAGGCTGGAGAATGCAGTGGCACAATCTCTGCTCACTGCAGCCTCTGCCTCCTGGGTTCAAGCGATTCTCCTGTCTCAACCTCCTGAGTAGCTGGGATTACAGGCACCAGCCACCATGCCTAGCTAATTTTTGTATTTTTAGTAGAGACAGGGTTTCACAGTGTTGGTCAGGATGGTCTCAGATTCTTGAACTCAGGTGATCCGCCCACCTCGGCCTCCCAAAGTGCTGGGATAATAGGCATAAACCCAGCCGAAAGTAGATGAATTTTTTTTGTTGTTGTTTGTTTGGTTTTTTTGAGATGGAGTTTCTCTCTTGTTGCCCAGGTTGGAGTGCAGTGGTGCGATCTCAGCTCACCTCAACCTCCGCCTCCCAGGTTCAAGCGATTCTCCTGCCTCAGCCTCCTGAGTAGCTGGGATTGCAGGCATGCGCCACCAAGCCCAGCTAATTTCTGTGTTTTTAGTAGAGAAGGGTTTCATCATGTTGGTCAGCCTGGTCTTGAACTCCCGACCTCAGGTGATCCACCCGCCTTGGCCTCCCAAAGTGCTGGGATTACAGGTGTGAGCCACTGCGCCCAGCCTGAAAGTAGATGAATTTTAAAGATACATACAATTAGTAAAGATACCTTACGTATCTTTAAATTTTTTTTTTTTTTTTTTTTTTTTAAAGAAACAGGATCTTGCTACATTGTCTAGGCTGGTCTGGAATTTCAGGCCTCAAGAGATCTGCCTGGGCCATCCAAAGTGCTGGGAAGGACACCTGCAGCCCCAGGCTAGACAATGTAGCCAGATCCTGTCTCTACAAAAAAACACAAATATTAGCTGGTGGGGGGGGCACCTGTAGTCCCCAGCTACTTGAGAGGCTGAGGTGGGAGGATCCTTGAACTCAGGAGGTCCAGGCTGCAGTGAGCTGAGATCGCACCACTGCACTCCAGCCTGGGCGACAGAGTGAGACCCTGTCTCAAAAATGCATAAATAGTAAAATTAGTGAGAGTGAATGAGAGATGGGATATGTAAAGGGAGTGGGAGGACTTAAGGAGTAACTCCTTGTTTCTGACTTGTGTAAGAATAACTTCTGTGATTGGTGGGGAAAATTCACCAGAGTTCCGTCAACTTGAAAGTGTTGTTCATTTCCTGTCCCCCATTAGGGGTTACCCCTTTCATCTTAAGCAGGATATTCTAGGATCTCTCAGTCTCACAGCTCTGCCCACCAATAACCAGCAGGTGAGTCCCCTCTCCCCAGACCTCTAGATCTGCAAAAGGCAACCTGGAGGCAAGGAAACCCCCAGCTGTGAGTAGTCCTTCAATTCTGGTGCTGTGGTAACTGAGTTCAAAAACAATGAGTTTTGTTACCTATCGTGAAATGAAAGACACCTCACCAGACACCTCACTGGGTTGTGAGGCTTCAAGAAGCACACATATTGTTAGGCTCAGTTCGATTCCCTTCAGCCCTCTCTGCCCGTTTGAAGGCAGTTCCTTATCCTGGAGACAACGTGCAGATGTTCTGTCTCTCTCTTTCCCTATTTATTTATTTATTTATTTATTTATTTATTTATTTATTTATTTAGACAGGGTCTCACAACGTGCAGATGTTCTGTCTCTCTCTTTCCCTATTTATTTATTTATTTATTTATTTATTTATTTATTTATTTAGACAGGGTCTCTCTCTGTTGCCCAGGCTGGAGTGCAGTGGTGTGACCACAACTCAAACAGCCTCAACCTCCTGGGCTCAAAATAATCCTCCTGCCTCAGCCTCCAGAGCAGCTGGGACTACAAGCGCGCACCACTGCACAGGGGTTATTATTATTATTTTATTATTTTGTAGAGACAGGGGTGGGAGTGGTCTCGCTATGTTGCCCAGGCTGGTCTCAAACTCATAGCTCAAGAGATCCTCCAGCCTCGGCGTCCCAAAGTGCCGGGATTACAGGCGTCTGCCACCCCGCCCGGACGCAGATATTTTCTATGGGCATCTGGAGTGGCGTCCCCAAACCTTGGCGCCGTGCTATGGTCGAGCCGGGTCGGGGGCACGGGCCAGCCTTCAACACCGTTGGCACCAATCAGAACAAGCAACTGTCCCCTCAGGGCCGCGACGGCCCCTTTCTGCCAATGGCCAGCCCCTCGCCGGTCCCGAGACCTCGCGAGAGCTCCCGTGGCTACGCCTTACCCGGCCTCTGAACGGCCTCGGAACTGCCCTATCCTTCCTCTTTCCCCGCCTTCCAGCGGCGCTCCACTCTCGGATTGGCTGATTGAGCCGAGTCAGTTTTTTTTTTTTCCTGGCCAGAAAGCGGTTCGACAATTGGTCCTTCTTTTGGCCCCTCCTGCGAAGCCCGCGGATTGGACGGCTGAGTCTGGCTGCACGGAGCTCCGCAGGAGCGCGGCCGGGCCAATCAGGAGCTTGGCGTATTTTACAAACTGAGGAAGTAGCTCCAGCAGCATCCGAGAGAGTCAGGCGAAAAGCGGAGGAAGCTGGGTCGGCCCTGAGGGGCTCTCGGTAAGGTAAGGCACGGGGGTCTTGGAGGGAACGAGGGCCTCTGGGCTCATAGGGAGGAGGGCAGTTCGAGGTCCGAGGGCAAAAGAGTAGGCTTGGGGTGTCTGGAGGTAGCACTCATAAGAGCGGTCTTGCAGCTGCCGGGGGCTTGTGGGTGCGTGGATTAGGGCAGAGGTATTAGGGATGGCAGGACAGGTGCCCCGAGAACTGGTTGATCTTTGATCTCTGATTCTACCTGCCTTCTTCCCCGTCTCAACTGTAGCCATCATGACTACCCGGCAAGCCACGAGGGATCCCCTCCTCCGGGGTGTATCTCCTACCCCTAGCAAGATTCCGGTACGCTCTCAGAAACGCACGCCTTTCTCCACTGTTACATCGTGCGCCCTGGACCAGGAGAACCAAGATCCAAGGGTAAGAGCGGCCTAATGGGGGAAGACAGTAGTCACACCAGTAATGCACCCCAACACTAAACCTCACCTTTTTGTCCCACCTCCCTCCCCTAGAAATGCTTGCAGAAACCACCGCTCAATATTCAACGCCCCCTCGTTGATTCAGCAGGCCCCAGGCCGAAAGCCAAGCACCAGGCAGAGACATCACAAAGATTGGTGGGGATTCCTCAGCCTCGGAACCCCTTGGAGGAGCTCAGGCCTAGCCCTAGGGGTCAAAATGTGGGGCCTGGGCCCTCTGCCCAGACAGGTACCTGTTGGAGCCCTGGTAACACGGCCTCCATGGCTGAGTAGGGAACTAGGAAGGGTAAAAGTGGGGTTTTGGGGTTTTGCACTCACTCCTGCTGTCTCCTGCTTACTGTGATAGTCCTGGTTGCACCTCCTGGAAAGCTCTTTGCTCTTAGAAGATCTCCCTTTCCTCCAGCAAAATGTCATCTCACCAGGTGCCATGGCTTGTACCTGTAATCACAGCTACTCAGGAGGCTAAAGTGGGAGGATCACTGGAGGCCAGGAGTTGGAGACTAGCCTGGATGACAGAGGGAGATCCTATCTTTTTTAAAAAAAAATAAATAATAAATGTCACTTCTTCTGAAGCCTTTTCCAGTTCCCCATGTCACATGTTCCCCTAATACTTTGCAGTACTTCTTTTATAACATGTATATACCTTGGCTTGAGTCTATTACCTGTCTATAGTTTGATGATAGCTTCTTGAGGTTAGGGGCTTTGTCTTATTCTTATGGGACCCCAATGCTTAGAATAGTGTCTTATGTAACATTCTATGAACATTTGGTGGGCAGGTGTGGTGGCTCACGCCTGTAATACCAACACTTTGAGAGGCTGAGGTAGGAGGATCACTTGAGCTCAGGAGTTTGAGACCAGCCTGGACAACATAGTGAGACCCCATTTCTTTTTAGTTTTTTTTTTCTTTTCTTTCTTTCTTTCTTTTTTTTTTTTTGGAGATAGAGTCTTACTGTATCCCTCAGGTTGGACGACAGTGGTATGATCTCAACTCACTGCAACATCCACCTCTGAGGTTCAAGCGATTTTCTTGACTCAGCCTCCCCCAAGTACCTGGGATTACGGACACCTGCCACCACACTTGTCTAATTTTTGTTTGCCTTATTTATTTATTTATTTATTTATTTATTTATATGAGATGGAGTCTCACTCTGTCACCAGGCTGGAGTGCAGTGGCATGATCTTGGCTCACTGCAACCTCCACCTCCCAGGTTCAAGTGATTCTCCAGCCTTAGCCTCCTGAGTAGCTGGTACTACAGGCATGTGCCACCATGCCCAGCTAATTTTTTTTTTTTTTTTTTTTTTTAGTAGAGATGGGGTTTCACTATGTTGACCAGGCTGGTCTCAAACTCCTGACCTCAGGTGATCTGCCCGTCTCAGCCTCCCAAAGTGCTGGGATTACAGGTGTGAGCCACCATGCCCAGCCATCTATTTCTTAAAAAAAAAAAAAAAAAAAAAAAAAAAAAAAAAAAGCCAAATTCAATTGAATGAGTCTCTTTTGCTCACCTTGTACCTCAAAGTGACTATGCTAGGGTCCCTATCCCCCTCACCTGTCCCCCTTCCTGGTCCTTCTTACCTTTCCTTCTCTTTCCTTGCAGAGGCTCCAGGGACCATAGAGTTTGTGGCTGACCCTGCAGCCCTGGCCACCATCCTGTCAGGTGAGGGTGTGAAGAGCTGTCACCTGGGGCGCCAGCCTAGTCTTGCTAAGAGAGTACTGGTTCGAGGAAGTCAAGGAGACACCACCCAGAGGGGCCAGGTAATGAAACAGGATGTGAGGAGACCAGGCTGGGGGCGCTGAGGTGGGCATCCTGAGCTGTGCTGACAGCCTCTGTTGGTGTCCCAGGGTGTTCGGGCCTCTGCATATTTGGCCCCCAGAACTCCCACCCACCGACTGGACCCTGCCAGGGCTTCCTGCTTCTCAAGGCTGGAGGGACCAGGACCTCGAGGCCAGACTTTGTGCCCCCAGAGGCTACGGGCTCTGGTGAGTGCCCTTGAGAGGCCTGATACTTGGTGCTTCTGGGAGCTCCTTCCAGGGACAAAGCTGGCCTTTGGGAGAGGAGGTACCTCATGATGAGGCAAGGGATCCTATTGGGGGAGATGGGGTTGGTGGTGAGGCCTGAGGGTTTAGGGTCCATCTCTGATTCCGTTTTCATCTCTTGCTCCTGTGGATCAGATTTCACCTTCAGGACCTTCCTTTCACCCTTCCACTCGCCCCAGTTTCCAGGAGCTAAGAAGGGAGACAGCTGGCAGCAGCCGGTGAGAAAGGAGAGGGTGTGGGAGAAGGTCATCTGGAAAAGAATGAACCAGTGTCTGATATAGGAGTCCCCCAGAGTGGGGGCCTTCCAGTAGCTTTAGGACTCCCCACCAACTCTGAAGGGGAAGCAAGAAACCTGTGATTACCTGGGATGAGCCCTTAGGATAGGGTCCAGGCCTTCACAGGCAGGCCTCAGTGTGACATCAGTTTCCTCAAGTCATGGGGGGACAGGGAGGACAGAAATGTGCTATCTTTTTTGTTTAGTGGCTAGAGTATAGACTATGGCAATAAATGGGATTCGGGTTATATCCTAACTCTTACCACTTACTAGTTGTGCAGGCTTGTCTTCACCTCTCTGAGCTTTGGTTTCTTTGTCAAGTGAGAATAACATTTGTATCATCATTAGAAATTGTCATGAGAATGAAATGAGATGATGTTTGTAAAGCACTTAGCACATGTCCAGCTCATACTTGGTACTCAGTGACTGCTGGCTACTGTCCTTATTGTCATCAGGACTTCAGTGAGCCAGGCCTCAGGATTGCTCCTGGAGACCCCAGTCCAGCCTGGTGAGTGTATCTGACTGTGGGGAGAGCACAGGGGCAGTTGGGCTGCCTGAAGCAGGGAACAAGATCAGATAAAACTCAGCAGGCTGAGAGGGAGCATGAGAAAGTGGGAGGCTGGGAGGCTAGGTCAGAAGGAGAAGAAGAAGAGACCTTCTAGATAGGCCAGAGGTTGGCACAGTTGCACTTGTGTCAAAGGAGATGGTCTCCATTTCGGCCCTCTCTCTGCCACTTCCTGCAAGATTTATCTTCCATTCACTGTTTATCCCCAGCCCCTAAGTGCCATCACCACATCCCCAGCCTACTCAGACGTTCAGATTAGTAAGTGTTTACTGAGATAGTGTTGGGTGTTGAGGGGCTGCTGGATGGGTTCCTGTCCCTAATAGTGCAATGGGGGCTATTAAACTAATATACCTTCTTCAGAAGTTGTAGAACCCTGTGCCAAACTTTGGTGGGTGTTCTAGAGAGTCTACAACAAATGTCCCGTTTCTTCCTAGCTTTCTCTCTCCCTAAAGGAGAACATGAGGTTGTCACTCGCTCAGATGAAGGAGGTGTGGCCTCTCTTGGTCTGGCCCAGCGAGTACCATTAAGAGAAAACCGAGAAATGACACATACCAGGGTGAGATGCGACTCTCCTGGGATGGTGGGTGGGAGGTGCAGGAGATGCTTGGGAGAATTTCGCAGCAGCAGCCAACACTGAGAATTGTAGGTAGAGCCAGGCAGTCTTGGGCCTCAGGATGTTATTGGGTAGGTTTACCCCAGATGCACCCAGTCCCTCTCCAATGTGAGACTGACCTCTCTTTATCAAATGTCTAGGGCCTGGGGTGACAGATCATATTTGTATCACCATCAGATCAGTGCTAAGGGTGAGACAGATCTGCCACTTGTCAGCCAAAAGCGTTCATCCCTTCGCTCCACAAATATTTACTGAGTAGCACCAGCCTACTGAGAGCCAGGCCGTGTTCTAGGATCTGGACATACAGCAATAAACAAGTTCATATTCTAGAAGGGGGAGACAAGAAATAAACACATATATAAAATAGTGTCTCAGATGACTGTAAGTTCTCTATTAAAAAAAATAAAAATAATAAGGCACTAAAGGGGAATTGGGAGCAGGGGAGTTGGTGTTGCAATTTAAAATAGATTGGTCAGGGAACTCTTATTGAGAAGATGATGTTTAAGTGAAGACCAGGGGTTGGAGGAGGAGTGAGATATGTTGATATCTGGGGGAAGGAATATTCCAGGCCAAGAGAACTGAAGAGGCAAAGGCCCTGGGGAGGGAATGTGCCTGGCATGTTTGAGGATCGGCAAAAAGGAGAGGCCAGTGAGATTGAAGCAGAGTAAGGAGAGCGGTAGGAGATATGGTTTTAGTGATAACATGATCAGATTGGGTAAGGAATTGTACACCAGTGTAAGTCCTTGGCTTTTCTTGGAAGTAGTGGGAAGCCATGGGGAGAGGGGTTGATCAAGAAAGTGGCATGATTTGACTTAGGTCTTTTTTTTTTTTTTGAGACGGAGTTTCACTCTTGTTGCCCAGGCTGGAGTGCAATGGCACAATCGCCGCTCATCACAACCTCCGCCTCCCAGGTTCACGTGATTCTCCTGCCTCAGCCTCCTGAGTAGCTGGGATTACAGGCATGCACCGCCACGCCTGACTAATTTTGTAGTTTTAGTAGAGATAGGGTTTCCCCATGTTGGTTAGGCTGGTCTCGAACTTCCGACCTCAGGTGCTCTGTTCTCCTTGGCCTCCCAAAGTGCTGGGATTATAGGCCTGAGCCACCATGCCTGGCTTAACTTAGGTCTTAAAAGAATCATGCTGGCTGCTGTAGTGACAACAAGATATAGGAAGACAAAGGGGGCAGGGATCACTCTTCCACCTTTTTCTTCTTCACAGGACAGCCGTGACTCCCACCTGATGCCCTCCCCTGCCCCTGTGGCCCAGTCCTTGCCTGGCCATGTGGTGCCATGTCCATCACCCTTTGGACGGGCTCAGCGTGTACCCTCCCCAGGCCCTCCAACTGTGGTTTGTGTCAACAACTGGGGGCTGGGCAGGGGCAGAACAGTCTGGCCAGAGATCCTTGCTAGGTCTGCTAAGCCACCCACATCTCTCCCCAGACCTCATATTCAGTGTTGCGGCGTCTCACCATTCAACCTAAAACCCGATTCACGCCCATGCCATCAACCCCCAGAGTTCAGCAGGTAAGAGAGGGCATGGGGAAGTGGCTGGCATAAGCCACAGCTAGGGGAGAAAGGAGATGGATGGGTACAGGAGAGAGAAGACAGAAGCAAGGGGAGGTTGAGTGCCACCTGTGGGTGTCAGGCCTTGCTGACATCTCACTTCTGTGCCAGGCCCGGTGGCTAAGTGGTGTTTCCCCTCAGTCCTGCTCTGAAGATCCTGCCCTGCCCTGGGTAAGTATCAGAAGGCTCTTCCTACTGAGATTCCTTGCCCTGTGCTGCCAGCCTGGAGGCCCAGGAGTTTGAGACACATGTGCTTTCTGGGCCAGGCATGATGGCTCACACCTGTAATCCCAGCACTTTGGGAGGCTGAGGTGGGAGGATTGCTTGAGCCCAGATCTTTGAGACCAGCCTGGGCAACATAGTAAGACCCTGTCTCTACTAAAAATTTTAAAAATTAGAAAATGCTCTCTGGAAAAGCTGCCTAACTCTCCCTGCTTCTCTGCTGCCCCTCCTAATGTACATCTAGGACCTCTCAGTTAGGGGCTTTAATCCATTCCTCATGAGGGTGGGACTCAGGCTGGTCTTTCTCCTGCCCCATCCTGGCTTTCTTGTGTGCCTTGTTCCTTGGTGACAGGAGCAGGTTGCCGTCCGGTTGTTTGACCAGGAGAGTTGTATAAGGTCACTGGAGGGGTCTGGGAAACCACCTGTGGCCACTCCTTCTGGACCCCACTCTAACAGAACCCCCAACCTCCAGGAGGTGAAGATTCAAGTGAGTCTGTGTGGGCAACGGCTTTGATGTCTATTGAACAGTGACTGGGGCTGAGGAAGAAGGAAGAGATGGGAGGTCAGGAATAGGACAGTGTAAGTAGACTACTGAATGCACATCTTGATGTCACACTGGGGTGCTCTCTCCCACCACAGCGCATCGGTATCCTGCAGCAGCTGTTGAGACAGGAGATAGAGGGGCTGGTAGGGGGCCAGTGTGCCCCCCTTAATGGAGGCTCTTCTCTGGATATGGTTGAACTTCAGCCCCTGCTGACTGAGATTTCTAGAACTCTGAATGCCACAGAGCATAACTCTGGGACTTCCCACCTTCCGGGACTGTTAAAACTCTCAGGGCTGCCAAAGCCCTGCCTTCCAGAGGAGTGCGGGGAACCACAGCCCTGCCCTCCAGCGGAGCCTGGGCCCCCAGAGGCCGTCTGTAGGAGTGAGCCTGAGACACCAGAGCCCTCCCTCCAGGAACAGCTTGAGGTACCAGAGCCCTGCCCTCCAGCAGAACCCAGGCCCCCAGAGTCCTGCTGTAGGAGTGAGCCTGAGACACCGGAGCCCTCCCGCCAGGAACAGCTTGAAGTACCAGAGCCCTGCCCTCCAGCAGAACCCAGGCTCCCAGAGTCCTGCTGTAGGAGTGAGCCTGAGATACCGGAGTCCTCTCAGCAGGAACAGCTTGAGGTACCAGAGCCCTGCCCTCCAGCAGAACCCAGGCTCCCAGAGTCCTGCTGTAGGAGTGAGCCTGAGACACCAGAGCCCTCCCGCCAGGAACAGCTTGAGGTACCAGAGCCCTGCCCTCCAGCAGAACCCAGGCTCCCAGAGTCCTGCTGTAGGAGTGAGCCTGAGATACCGGAGCCCTCCCGCCAGGAACAGCTTGAGGTACCAGAGCCCTGCCCTCCAGCAGAACCCAGTCCCCTTCAGCCCAGCACCCAGGGGCAGTCTGGACCCCCAGGGCCCTACCCTAGGGTAGAGCTGGGGGCATCAGAGCCCTGCACCCTGGAACATAGAAGTCCAGAGTCCAGTCTACCACCCTGCTACAGTCAGCGGGCTCCAGCAACCACCAGCCTGATCTTCTCTTCCCAACACCCGCTTTGTGCCAGCCCCCCTATCTGCTCACTCCAGTCTCTGAGAACCCCGGCAGGCCAGGCAGGTAAGGAGTTGGCTAGGAAGGAGTGTGAACACAAGAGGTCCTCAACTCACTGTGAGTTGCACCCCTGCCCTGCCCCACCCCTGCTCCAGGCAATCCCATGCTTCCACACCTTCCACCCTGGCCCAGCCTGGCTCTCCCTCAGGAAGAGGGGAGGGGCTGCACTTCCAGCCCTGTGCTCCTAATTGGCTTGGCCGTTGGTGGGGGAGGAGGAAAAGACAGTACATGGTGGAAGTATGGGACCCCAGACCGCCCTCTAAATTCTCCATGCCCCTCAGGCCTCAGCAGTCTAGCCCCTCGAACCCTAGCCCTGAGGGAGCGCCTCAAATCATGTTTAACTGCCATCCACTGCTTCCATGAGGCTCGTCTGGACGATGAGTGTGCCTTTTACACCAGCCGAGCCCCTCCCTCAGGCCCCACCCGGGTCTGCACCAACCCTGTGGCTACATTACTCGAATGGCAGGACGCCCTGGTGAGACTCCAACCCACAGCCCAGCTGTGGCTGCACAGTGAGCCTGATGGGAGGTGGGGAACGGGGACAGGGGGCCACCTGGGCTCCTTCACAGAGAGGTCAGCAGGAAGGCTTGGCTACAGTGCAAGGTTGGCTGGGCTGTGACAAGGTCTTCTCTCTCTCCAGTGTTTCATTCCAGTTGGTTCTGCTGCCCCCCAGGGCTCTCCATCATGAGACAACCACTCCTGCCCTACCGTGCTTCTTCCTTTTAGCCCTTATTTATTGTCGGTCTGCCCATGGGACTGGGAGCCGACCACTTTTGTCCTCAATAAAGTTTCCAAAGTATCCACCTGTCTAGCTAATGAGTTCTAAGTGTCCAAACAGGCCAGCTACTGCTGTCACTCTCCCATTGCCCACAGGGTGGCAGTGTCCTCCAGTTCAGAGGGCAGCGCTGGGCTCTTGGGATCCCCCAGGCTCTCATCCAGAAGCTAGTCCTGAATCCTGAAAGGGAAGGAAGTAACTCACTCCTGCCTAGCCCACCCCCTTGCAAGCTCTGAGCATCCCACTCCTGCCAAGCCCACTCCCAAGCTCTGTAAATATGTTGGGGAGAAATTGGAACCGCTGTTCCCCTTGCTTTTTGAGATCAGTCCCACTTAACCTACAGGAGCCCTAGACTACTCCTTCACCCCCTAGAGCTCCTTTTCTAGAACTCTCTGCATGCACTGGGCAGAAGAGCAGAAGCACCAGACCCAGACCTTTGGAATCTTCCCTTGTTAGGTTGCTGTCTTCCTCCACCTACAACGTGAGGCCCCAAAGCTTTCCTGAAACTGAGACCATCCCTCTTCCTCCCCATAGCAGAGTAGAAGCACACACACACACCCCTTTTCTCAGGCCTTGCCTGGAATTAACTAAAACTTTGCCTCTGGCAGGGACTGACAGCACAGTAGGAGTCCTTTAGAGGAATGAGGGAAAGGGTCAGCCACTTTCCCCCTAGTCTATGCACCAAGTTAAGCAGCCACACACAATTCCCCAACCTCACTTTATTGGAAGAGGCAGCAGCAGCTGTAGCCCTGGGGCCTAGTCCGGATAGGGGGGAATGGAGACTGTACAGAATGCGTTTTAAATGCCAGGAAAGAATTCACTGGTTCCTCCAGTTCACAGGAAGGCTGCCAAGGCTGGAGCCTGAGCCTGAAAGTGGAGATGAGGGGAGGAGAGGGTGGCGAGAGAAAGTTGTCCTGACGGAGAACCTGCACTACCCTGTCTTAATGTCTTCTCTTGCCTAAATGGGCTCTTCCTGTTTCTATTATTTCCCTCGCAAGCTGCGGGGCTTCCCTCCGGCTTTCTGGGCCTCTGAATCCCGCTAGTAAAACTGCTCCCCATCTCTGTACAAAAGAGAGAGCCATGACCTCTGCCCCTCTGGGGTCCAGGGCGCACTTGGGTGCGGGTGATCCCTCCGGAAGTCGCTCTGCTCCTCCGGCCGGGTCTCCTCCTCTTTCCGGCCACTTATACCCTTGAGCACCAGGAGTTCACCCATTTAGGCCGCCTCCAGGAACGGGAGGGTCCACCCCACCACCAGGCTCTTAAAGGGTGGGGTGGCGCCTCGGGTGGGGCGGGCTGGAGGTGGGTGAGGACGGGGCGGGGCCGGCTCAGTCGGGGTAGATGATGAAGCCGGAGAAGGTGCTGTACTTGTTGGTGTTGCCGCCGTGCACCTTCCCGCCGTCCAGCTTGATGAAGACCTCGTCGCCCACGTCCAGGTGCAGAATGACGCTGTTGCTGGCGTAGTCGTAGTTCTGGTCCGCGTCCTGAGCAATGGCGCTGGCCCGGACCTATCGAGGGAGAAGAACCCCCTCATGCTTGGTGTGGAGCTGGGGTGACAGGAGGGGTCGGGGCGGCTGGGCGTGCGAAGGCGGCAGCACAGCCGCCGCAGGGGCTGGGGGAGGACCAGGAAGGAGGGTAGGATATCGCGGAGTTGCTCCAGCGCTGCCATTCACTAGCTGTGTGACGCGGAGCAAATTCCACGCCTTTTCTGGACCTCAAATTGATCTATAAAGTGAGGGATAATAATAGAACCCACCTCATAGGGTGTTAGGATTAAGTGAATTACTACGTGCCAAGTGTGTTCAGAACAGTGGTGTTTGTTTGTTTGTTTGTTTGTTTGTTTGTTTGTTTTGAGATGGAGTTTCGCTCTTCTTGCCCAGGCTGGAGTGCAATGGCGCGATCTCGGCTCACTGCAACCTCCATCTCCCGGGTTCAAGCTATTCTCCTGCCTCAGCCTACCTAGTAGCTGGGATTACAGGCGCCCACCACCACGCCCTGCTAATTTTTTCTATTTTTAGTAGAGACGGGGTTTCACTGTGTTGGCCAGGCTGGTCTCGAACTCCTGACCTCAGGTGATGCACCCACCTCAGCCTCCCAAAGTAATGGGATTACAGGCCTGAGCCACCGCATCTGGCTCAGTGGTTTCCATTCTTAAATTATTTTTAATGCATTTTCAAATTACTATTCTCATTTAAAAAATAAAATTGGCCGGCCAGGCGCAGTGGCTCATACCTGTAATCCCAGCACTTTGAGAGGCTGAGGTCGGCGGATCATCTGAGATCGGGAGTTTGAGAAGAGCCTGCCCAACATAGAGAAACCCTCTCTCTACTAAAAATACAGAATTAGCTGGGCGTGGTGGTGCATGCCTGTAATCCCAGGTACTAGGAGGCTGAGGTAGGAGAATCGCTTGAACCCAGGAGGCAGAGGTTGCAGTGAGTCGAGATCGCGCCATTGCACTACAACCTGGGCAACAAGAGCGAAACTCTGTCTCAAAAAAAAATAAAATAAAATAAAATAAAAATTTGCCTATAGGATAATTTCTTTTTTTTTTTTTTTTTTTTTTTTTTGGTGACGGAGTCTCGCTCTGTCGCCCAGGCTGGAGTGCAGTGGCCGGATATCAGCTCACTGCAAGCTCCGCTTCCCGGGCTCACGCCATTCTCCTGCCTCAGCCTCCCGAGTAGCTGGGACTACAGGCGCCTGCCACCTCGCCCGGCTAGTTTTTTGTAGTTTTTAGTAGAGACAGGGTTTCACTATGTTAGCCAGGATGGTCTTGATCTCCTGACCTTGTGATCCGCCCGTCTCGGCCTCCCAAAGTGCTGGGATTACAGGCTTGAGCCACCGCGCCGGGCCGCCTATAGGATAATTTCTAAAACTCTGAACCGACTCGGACCTCCTGTCAGTCCTCATGGAGGGCTGGCTTCCCCAGTGGTGGGGCATAGGTGTGCCTGTGCGTGTGCCACAGAGTGCGGGCCATGCTAAGGTGCACTGTTGCGCTCTCGCCTGTGGGCCTGGATTTCCCAACCGAGCACCCACTGGTGCCCAGGCGCAGGGAGGTAGTCTTCTGCCAGAACAGGGAGCCCTTCCTCCCCTCTGGGCTCATGGCGGTCGATTCGGGCCTCCAGCCCCCCTCTTCTAGAGAGTCCCACAGGGGCTGGTTATTAACTCATTAATTATTCATCATTATTCTAATCACTATTTACCGTCCCCAGGGCCGCAGCGCCCGCGCCGAAGAATACAGAGTGGGAGCTGCGCAGTCCCCTCCGCCTCTGAAACCCGCACAAATTAGTTACACACTGGCCCCCTCCACCTCCTCCCAGATACCCCGCATAGACAAAGCACGCCTACTCGGTGTTATATGCAGATAGACACCTCTCCACTCTCAACATCTTTGCACTCCGCAGTCACACACACTCCCTGACACACATACATATTCTCTCACTCCATGAGGACGCACACTCACTCCCTTTCCCCGGGTTCCTGGGGCAGCCCTGCTGGGATGAGACCCCAAAGCAGGTCTGGGGGCAGGCAGACGCTGCCGCGGTACCAAGCTCCGGCAGGCTGAAGCTCCTGGGTAGCCACCACTCCCTTCATGCGGGACATCCTGAGGTCACCACTCAGCCCCAACCTCCCTTTGCGGCCTGCGCAGCTCTGGCACCTTCTCCCACCTACCCCACACCTGTAGCCTCTAGTTCCCACTTTGTGTGAAATTTTGGTGCTAGAGCTTAGTTCTTGGGGCTATTCCCCGAAAACAGAGGCAACAGTGACTCCAACTGCCCACAAAGGCAGGGAACCAGGGAACCTGGATACTGAGAGATTGCTAGGGAGGGTGTGGGGCCTACAAGACCAGGCTAGGGTCCAAGGCTTTTCTACCTGTCCCTTGCCTCTTTCCTCCGCCAAATCCTTTCATTCAAGCCACCTGGCTGACCCTTGAGCTGCCAGGCTACAGACTCAGCTGAGGGCAAGGCTGTTCTAGGCCCCCAGCCCTGGGGTGAGCAATAGGACAGTTGATCGGCAGGTGAAGTGAGCAAGCCAATGTTTTCTTCCTTTTATACCTTTTCCTCAAACATCCAATCCAAATGCCCCCAACTTGAGAACAGCTGCCGACTTCCTATTGCCTGAGACATGGATTCCATTCTAATTCGAAGGAGTCTAGACTCCAGTTAGCTGGTCCAATGCAAGGCTGGGAGACCCAAAGGCCAGGAGGGCCGCCGCGGAAGAAAGGACAAGAAAAGAGGCCAGTTGGCAGGGCCAGATACCAAAGACATCTGGTGTTGCCCATAGTTGCAATGTGAGGTCGCAGCTGCAGAGACACTCAGGTTTGAGTACTGAGTTCTAATTCAAACACCATTCCTATACTCCCTGAGGCCCTAGGCAGGAGGTTTTCCTTCTCTGGCCCCCAATTTCCTCTGTGGGTAAATGAAGCCGTCTATGGTTCTTGGCAGCCTCATGTTCCTGGATTCAGTGACGCCTTTTGGGGGAATAATCTCAGGTTGTGAGATGAATGCAGAGACATCTAGAGAGCGACCAGTCTGAGCTGGTTGGAGGGAGGGGCATCTTACCTGTCCGTTCTTCATGAGGTCAGCCCACATGCTGGTGCCGTCGCCGCCGCGCATGAGCACGTGGTAAGCGAAGAAGTAGACGCCTGGCATGGGGCAAGTAAACTTGCCGCTGGCTGCCTCATAGGCGTTGCCCACGTTGGTCACCACGTCGTCGAAGCGCAGCACCTCGTAACCCTCGTGGGGCCGCCGCAGGCCCGCGTAGAAAGCAATGCGAGGCACGTAGCCTGCAGCGGGCGCCACCCCGCCCGGACCTGGGCCGGGAGGGCCCGGCGGGCCTGGCCTGCCGGGTTCTCCAGGGGGCCCTCTTGGACCTGGTGGTCCCGGGGGCCCCCGCAGGCCTGCTTTCCCGCGCCGGCCCACCTCTCCCTTGGCGCCCGGCGGGAAGGGGGGCACGGAAGCAGGCGCGCCGTCGGGGCCCGGGCCACGGGGCCCATGCGGGTCGCACACCATGCGGCAGCGACCCAGCATCTCATAGTGCGCTGGCCCGCGGGAGCTGTGGACCAGCAGCGGGATGGCCACCAGCAGCAGCAGCACCATGGCCACCCCGACGGCCGCACCCGCCACCCTCTTGCGGCGGCTCAGCCGCGACGCGGCCAGGGCCAGCAAATCTTCTTCACTCTTGGGCGCAATGGCTGCCGGGGCCCGGGGCTCTCCGCGGGCCCAGGAGGCGGTGACCCGCCTTGGGCCTGGGTCTGCACTTCCCCGACGGCTGACCCCCCCACTCCCCTTACCCTGCCTCTACGGGTCCCCGCCGCGGCGGTGCCGCTCCCCAAGCCGTCCGTCAAGGGGAGGCCCCTCGTGGGTTACGTCAGGGGCAGCTCCTAACGGTCCAGAGCCCGTGGTCCTCTAGTACCCTCCCGTTCAGTCCTAACGATCCTGGGCACCTGAGATCCGCGGCTTCTCGGACGGCTGGTTTCTTACAGATCTGAGATGCCTGCTCTCCAGACCGCTGCTTTCTCAGGGATGGCGCGCTGCCTGGGTCCCAGGCTGCTCAGATAGACCGCTCCTGGCTGGAGCGGGGACTACTCCCCGCGCTCCGGACGTCCCGGGGTCTGAGCTGTGGGTGCTGCTCACGGGGCGCGATCTCCTGGTAGGTTTTGCGCTCTGCCTCTTGGCAAGCACCGACTCACCTTGCTACCCCTGCCGCGGCCCCAGCCCCTGCTAGAGCCCTGGCCCGCGCCTCTGTCCTGCGAGCGCGGTCGGTCTCCGCGTCCCTAACCTTCCTCCCCTCCCTCCCGGTCGGCGATGCGGGTGGTGTGAGGCGCCGCGCGGCGGGAGCCACTATAAGCGGCCAGAGGCGGAGCGACCCCTGGTGCCCAGAGTGGGAAGCGCGGGGGCGGGGCAGGCAGCCGCCCCCCCTCCAAGTCCTCCCCGCCTCCCCTCCACCCCCACACCGCCCCTATGTTCCTTCCCGGCTCTGAGCGGGTTCTTCAGGGTCTCGCGGCCCCCACTCTATCTTTACTTTCACCCTTTACCCGGAGTTTGGCGTTCTCAGAGCCCAGAGGAAACCCAAAACAGCGACGGGATAAAGAGGGGTCACGATACAAACACGCATAGTAGATTCCCGAGCTAAAATGAGGGGGAGGGACCTCACAAACAAACGGAAAACAAAATAACAAGGACTAGAAAAGATAGAAATTCGCCACCCCACGCCCCTCAGCCCCCGTGACCGAATAACATGGTAAAGGGTTCAACTGATACTAGTTGGCCTGAACTGGAAAAGGCAAATCTCTAGCCAACCCCACACCCCCACCCCTCAGTATTGGGGCGCGGGGTGGAATGTGTGCGTGTGTGTGTGTGTGTGTGTGTGTGTGGAGAGAGAAAGAGAGAGAGAGAGAGAGAGAGAGAGAGAGAGAGAGAGAGAGAGAGAGAGAGAGAAAATAAGAGAACAGACCAGCCCGGAGGAGCAAGCAGGAAACCGACAAGAAAGCAGAGAAGGAGCGACAGAGAAATCAAAGAGCAGGAAAGCTAGATAGAGATGCAGAGACAGAGACAAAGCTTCGAAAAGAGACGGACTGACAGCCCCAGAGGGGGAGAGGGAGAGACAGAAACAGAGGAAGAGAGACAGAGCCGGGACAGGTTGACAGATCGAGAGAGAAATGTAAATGGCGCGCTGCAGAGAGACACCCAGGTCCGTGTTTGGACTCCAATGTGACACATCAACTGTGGGGAAGACGCGGGGGCAGGGCGGCTCTGCCAGCAGTGCTAGGCTCTGGGCCTGTGCGTTGTGACAGTGTGCTCCAAAGTGTGGAGGTGGCCATGGGATCCTGGCCCTGTGTGTCCCTGGGTGAGTGCGACTGTGGATTGTGTGTTGTCTTTGTGTATGTATACGTGAGGGCTGTTTGAAGGGAGGTATTTGTATTTGTCTTCCTCTTAGTCCCTAAATTTGGAGCCCACAAATGCCATTTTTCCTACCTTGGAACTGAGAGTGAAGGAATCTACGGGAGAGAGAGGAAGTCAGAAGACAGCGGTTTTCTCATTTGCCCTGCTCAGCTCAGCCCAATGCCACCCCCGCCCTGGTCCCAGACTTATCCAGTCCCAGGAGTCTCTGCCCCTTCCTCCTTCAAGAGTTTGTTGTTAGATGAAACCCAGAGAAGTTGGATCCCACATAATGGGTATTTGGGGTGGGAGTCGAAGTTGGTCATGCAAATTAATGTAAGTAAAATGGAGATTAGGTGCTAGGGAGCCTCCTGTAAGAGGGGACTGTATCTGGCTTTCAGAGCGGCTAAGACATTGCTAGACACAGGCATTACTAGATCAGAGTCCAGAGAAGAAGCTATTGACTGCATCCTTTCTTAGGGCCCGGGCCCTCTGGGGAAAATGTCTTGCTCACAAGGACCCCAGAGGCTAGGAAAACAGGCTCTAGGACTGGTAAAAAGTGGGGGCATTTGGAGACCCTGCAGGTGAGTAGCTGCAAAGGCCTCTTAGAGACCAGGATAAGCCAGGACTGTCATGTATGGGAATACATTGTGTAAGATGGAGGGCACAGGGCACACCAGGGCATGATTATTGGATGGAGAGTGATTTCCTCCTCTCTTGTTTTCTGTACTCCTTCCTGACCCCCTGCCTCATAATGATGCTGGGAGAGAGAGGTTCCTGAGGCTGGGCCTGTGTTGGGGGTTGGGGAAGGCCCCTACACATCTGCAAGGAGTGGGAGAGAAAGGATTGGCAGTCAGTGGGGGAGGGGTCTCCTGCTCCAACCATAAATACAAATTTTATTCAAGGTCTTTGTCGCCATTTGTCTTCCTCGGGGGGCTGAGGGCCGTGTCAGCCCTCTGCATGTCTAATTCTGGATCTGCTCCCCCAGGCTGGATGATGGATGGATCAGAGAGCAGACCCAGGCTCACACCAGCCTCCCCTGCCTGATCCTCAGGCCCCACCCACCCCAGGTCCTGCCACTCCTCTCCCTCCCTTTGCCCTCCCTCCACTTACCAGAGGCCCCCCCTGCCCAGTGGCACTCCCCACTCCACCCATTCTACTCACCAAGGCCCCCTTTTTAAGTCCCTCACCTCTGCCCCTTTCAGGTCCCAGTCCTCTTCTCTCTAGAGCTTCCCCTCTCCTCCCATCCCCAGCCCAGGGTGTGAGCTGTGGTGACTAGCAGGGCTGCAGGCGGCAGCGGATCTGTGTGGTTCGGGCGCAGGCTTGGCTCAGGGGGAGCTGAGGGGCCAGCTCCATGAATTTATTCATGTTCTGTTGCTCTTTCCCCACACTCTGGAATGAAGCTGCCAGCTCACCAGGTCCTTATTGCTTCCCGTGCAGCTGCCACATTCTGCCAAGAAGGGACCTGGGTGGGGCCAAGGCCAGCCTGCGCATCTGGGGCTAGAAGCCAAGTGTCTGGGCTCGAGGGAATGCTGGGGCCCAGGCCCGGGTCTGGGACAATTTACCCAGAGCTCCTCCTGCAGCCAAACTGGGAAGCCCCAGGGAGGTGGTATGATTGGGAATGGGAAGCAGGTAGAGAAGGGTGTGCTGCAGGACAAAAAAGAGGCAGTGGAAGTGAGAGGCCGAGTTGGCAGGAGGAGGGGAGAGGAGAGGAAGCCTTTAACAGTGTCCTAGGCTCCCCCATTTAAAGGTTAATGCAGCCTTCAGATAGACCAGTCTGTCCTTGACTCTGCATTAACCTTGACCCTAACCCCTATTTATATACTTGACTCCTCTTCGATCATAAAATGAATTTTAACTCCAGAAACTGACCCTAAATGGAATGCCTCCCTCACCTGTCCGGTACCCAGGGGGCTCCCCAGAATTCCCCCCAGGGCTATAGCTAGTTGTGTGTCAGAGTTCTGAGAACCAGACTTTGGATTAGCATGTGATTAGCATATGATTTGCATGTGATATGTGCCTTCTACTCTGCGGAAGTTTTCATGTTAAAATTTTATGAAGTCTAGTGGAAAGGTCCTGGCTCCTTGAAAGTTTTCTCTTTTTGTTCCTTCTCTCACACTTCTTGTCACTGACCCAGACCCCCTCAAGGGAAGAAAGAGGGTGAAGAGGTGAGCAATAGAGGGCCCTTGGGAGGGAAGGCCCCAGCAGAGTGATATGCCTCCATCACTTGAACGAGCCTCAGTTTCCTCATCAGTAAGAGAAGAGAAACCTCCCTTCCGCCTGACATTTTACCAAGATCTAAGGAAACACTTTTTTTTTTTTTCTTGCACTCTCTCCCTCCTCCCCTTCAGGGCCAGTCACAGTGTGGTTCTCCCTACTCATTCCCACACTCTGGCTTTCAGCTCCCACATTGAAGCTCACATGGATCTGGAAGCAGCCTGGGTTGCCTGACAGCAGTCCTCTAGTATGAAGAGAAAGGAATCCACGTGAGAGGACAGGGGAGGCATGGAAAGGGAAACATTATTGAGTCCTTATTGTATTTTAGGGCTTTAACATACAACATCTCATTGCATCCTCACAGCACCCCTTAGAGTTAGCTCTATTGTCCCCATTTTACAGGTAAAAAAACTGGGGCCCAGAAAGGGGAAATGACTTGTCCATTTTCACCCTGTAAGGGATAGTCCTGGAATTAGAGTTATGACCTCCTGGCTTTCTTCTCATTTCCCTAGAGGAGACAAATGGCACCCAAGGCAGTGGAAGAGTGAGAGAGGCAGGCCAGGAGTGGGCAGTGAGATTTGAATGGCTTCTGGGAGACTTTTGTATGTGAGGCCAACAGGGTTGGGTCTTGGCTCCGTGTATACCCCAACCCCCATCCTGACACTGTTAAACCTGACGCCCAACAGGTGCTCAACTGTTGGCCAAAGGATGGCCAAAGTTAGTTTCAGAGAACAACTCTCCAGATGGAGGAAGAGGGCCGAGAAAAGGGAGGCAAAGGAAAACAAAGCGAGTCAAGGAAAATTTGCTTAAGGGACAAAAGGGAAACCTGAAGCCGGCTCTTCTCCAACTGCAGCTGGGAAAACCGTCCCAGCCCAAGAACCTACTCATGGTTTGACTCCTTGCAGAGACTACCCGCCTGCCTCTGCCATCAGGCAGAGAGAGTGAGTGCAGGGCCAGGCCCAGGGCTCCCACTCATCAGCCAGTGCCTCTGGCACCAAAACTCAGTGCAACCTTAAGGTCAAAGTGTGGCACCAGGGTCCACAGGGCTGAAGACAAGCTCCTGGCTTCCCATAGAGTTGGTAAAGACTGCTTCTAAGGTGTCTGTCAGGCCAGAGCTGTTGCTGACTGACTTTGGCAGCCCTCCACCCCTGGCCAGGTGCTGCTCCTAGCCTTTGCCTCCTCCACCTCCCTTTGTGCTCCCCGCTGCCTCCACCGCTTGCCAGCTCCAGCCTTCAGTTAATGAAATGTGGGGATCGGCTGCACAGAGAGCTGTCAGACCCCTCATTTCTCCGCTGGGATATTGACTCCGGCTCTGGGAGACCCACAGATGAAAGGAGGCGGGTGGGGTGTGGGAAGCTGATGGGGCGCAGGCTGACGAGAGCCCAGAGACCAGGAGGTAGTGCTAAGCTCCAAGTCTCGAGGGCTTGGCTAAGCGAGGAAGGCCCTAGGATGCTCTTTCTGCTTGGGGTCCCCAGCTTTTCTCTGACGAGTAGGATACTTAACGAGCCCCAACCCACCGCACCCGGACCTGGACCCCGAACTAGCACCCCAGGCGAGCTGGACTTTAGTGAGCGCCGCGCGCAGCGCCTCGGAGCCGGAGACCGCTGCCCGGTGCTTCCTCCTATCTTCTTCCATTCCTTCCCTCTTGCTCCCCCTCCCTCCTGCACTCCCTCCCCGGCGGCCGCGGCCTTTATTAGGGATTCCGCGGCTGTCGGTCCCGCCATCCATCCTGTCCGCCGGCAATTAGGCGGCCAGACAAAGAGCAGCTTCGGATGGATGAGGGTCCCGGCGGATCGGAAATGTGAAGGGTCAGCGCTGCCGCCCGCGGCGCACCCCGCTCCCCCTTCAGCATAATCACCGGCCGCCCGTCACTCAGCCGGCCGCCCGGGGAGCTCCTGGGCCAGGCCCCGGAGAGGGCGGGGTGCGGCTGCAGCCTAGGCGCCCAGGGCAGGGCGAGGGCGGACCTGCGGCAGGGCGCCTCCTGAGGAGCAGTGGAGGACTGCGACTGAGGCGTTTGCCGAAGGGAGGGGGATTATGGCCCCGGGCGCTCCCCGAAGGGAAACTGAGGCTAGCGGCTTGGGGCCTCCCAGTGGGGAAGAGGGAACAAAAGCTGCGGAGACCAGAGGCCCTAGGTCCAGGGCGCCCCCTGCTGGGAAGCTGGGGACCAAGTCTTAGAGGTCAGGCAGGTACAGATGGTACCAGGCCCAGGACGACCCCTCCTAGGGAAACCAAGGGTTTCTAGCTTGGCGCGCCTCCTACCGGCTTTGAAGGACACTGCGCTTCTATGCCCGCTCTGTTCAGAGAAATCCAACCAATCCTCATCCACTCAAAAGAGGCTCCAAGTCCTGGCGAACCCGAGGGGAGCCTAGAGGGAGTTCAAGGAGTCCAGGTTTTACTGCAGATTCTTTGGCGCTAGCTCCCAGCTGACAAATCAACATCTCAATCTGACAATTAGTGGTCGAGATTGGGGGTGAGGGGCTCTCACAGCCCCGGCCGCTTAGCCCTCCTGGCGGGAGGCAGAGAGGTGGGCGGTGCTGGCAGTGATGAACGACTCCAGGGGGGCCCGGGGCCCGGAGCGCGCATTCATTACTCGACTGACAGGCGGGTGGCGGGTCGGGCGGGCTGCGAATGGACGTGCCGGGAAACAGGCCAGTAGCAGGAGGGGGCTAAGGGAAGCGTTTAACAGTCCCACTGCTCCATCTGCTCCTGGTCCTTCGCCTTGACCCTGGGACTTGATTTCCTTGAGCTCGGCCTCCCAGTTATTGGAGTTGTCCCTGGCTGGGAAGCAAGGGCGGGGACCTAAGCCCTCTTCTGGGGTTAGGTGATTTAAGGTCTGAGATGTCAAGGAAAGGTATTAGGCAGGTCTCAAGACTAGGCGCTTCGGCCTGACCTCTGAGAAACTGTGCGTGACTTGTGCACTCAGAGATGGTGTGTATGACAGGGATTGATGAGTGTGGATCGCAAGTGGGGGTCAGTGACTGTGTGTGTCAGTGCCAGGTATGTGTCAGTATGATTTTGCCAGTAGAGGTGTGAGATTCCCATCTGAGGATGTACCACCCCTCTCTGTGTGTCCACCCCCTGTATGTCCATCTCCCCACTACCCCCCAGCTGGCTGTCAGCTCTGTCTCCAGTTTTGGAGGAAATGGCAGTGCGCACAGTGACGGTGACAACTGAGGTGTGCTGCTGGGGTGGGGGGTGGGGGTGGTGCTAGATGTTAACTGTGAGAGTGCTGGTCAGGACAGCTGCTCCCTTCCAGTACCTTCACCACTAACATCCCTACCCCGAGGGTCTTGAAAGTAGTGGATTGATTTTTTTTTTTTTTTTTTTTTGCCAAAGTTTGGACATCTAGTTGATGTGCCCTGGGGAACAAAGTGATTACTGCCAGAGTTGTCTAGCCCATACCCCCACACATACACATACACGAGGTCTCCAATGTAAAATGTGATCTCCAACCCATGTGGCCTCCCTAGGCTGGTGTGGTGGCCAGAGAGGAGTTGGTAGATGTTGAACAGATGCCTGTGTGATGCTCAGGAAGAGAGGGGCTGACCTTCAGACCGCCAAGGCAGCCTACCTCTTTGGAGCCTGTACTAGCAGCCTCTGAGATCCTAATCTTTTGGGTCTCAAGTCCAAGTTAGTTACTAGTTTATGCCTTGGGAGGATAATGCTAACTGCACTCTAATTCCTCTCCCTAATAACTCTCTTCAGTTTTGCTTGGTCTCCACTCTCAATCTTCATTCTCAAAAACACCAAGAAGTTAAACCTGGCCTCCTCCCCAGCTTTGAACCTCCTGGGTCTACAGAGCAGAGAACTGGGCTGACTCTGGATCTCTGGCCCCCTGTTTTGTTCAGCGAGACCCCTTCCGTTTCCCTTGTTGTTCCTTGGGGCTAGGGTATCTCCTGGAGCTTCTGTATCTTTATCTCTGTACTCTTTTTCCTCCTCCTCCTCCTCCTCCTCCTCCTCCTTCTCCTCTTCCTCCTCCTCCTTCTTCTTCTTCTCAGGGTCTGGCTCTGTCTCCCAGGCTGGAGTGCAGTGGCTCCATCTTGGCTCACTGCAATCTCCTCTCCTGGATTCAAGAGATACTCCTGCCTCAGCCTCCTGAATACCTGGGACTACAGGCTCTGCCTGGCTTGCTTTATTTATTTATTTATTTATTTATTTATTTATTTATTTTGTATTTTTAGTGGAGCTAGGGTTTCTCCATGTTGACCAGGCTGGTCTCAAACTCTTGACCTCAAGTGATTCACCCACCTCAGCCTCCCAAAGTACTGGGATTACAGGCGTGAGCCACGGCGCCCAGCCTTTGTACCCTCCTTTGTGTCTGCATATTTCCACATTTAGGAATCTTCCAAATTTGTCTTCATACATTTTCGGGGGCTCTCTCTTTGTTCCTCTTGGGGCTCTTCTCTTTAAGAATACACCAGCCCAGCAGAATACCCCACGGAGATTGGAGTAGGAGGAGGAGGGCTTTCTTCCTGCCCCCATCCAGAGGTGATTGCTAACCCAAGGATGGTCACACCGTGTCAGGACTCGGGCACACGCGGGTCACTTCACATTCTGGGCACAGACGCCTGGTCGATGCCCTGCTGTCCCTCCTTCCTCCCAACCTCCCTCCTCCTGGCCCCCGCCCCCTCCGCCCGCCTGGAAAAGGCAAATTTGACATTTTTAAATCCCGAGCCTTAAAGGGATCGATGCGGCCCGGGGGCCCCGCCCGGGGTCGATATTCCTGATTGGGAAGCGGCCGCTGCGCGGAGCCCGCGTGTAAATCACCCGGGCTGGAGGAGGGGGTGTGGGGAGCCTACCACGTCCCAGACTGGTGAAGCCAGGAGGGGTCGGGACCCGGGCGGGACCCGAGGGCGAAGGAATGAGAACGACGGGCCTTAGATAACCAGAGAGAAGCCCTCCCAGGGCCTCCCCCTCCCGCGCTCAGCCCTGCCAACTCCCCCGGCCAGCTCCAGTCTCGCTTCAGCGGCCGCCACCCTTCGCTGCCCCTGGAGCCGCCGGGGAGGCCAGTGTCGGAGCCAGCCATGCGGCGGCTCCTCTCCGGCCGCTCCCGCGGGGCCGGGGCTTCGGCGGCTGCTGTCACGGAACCGACAGGCCGGGCCGGCCGGGAAGGGGCGGGTGGCGGGGGAGAAGCGGCGGGTTGAGGCTGGCTTAGCGCTGGCACTCAGTGGGCGCGCAACGTATGTTCGCCGAATTGAGAGTCTGGGACACCGAGCGGCGCAGGGCAGGGGGTCGGAGGGCACAGGCCGCGTAGGAGATGGCCCAGACCGGGTGAGGGCAGAAGCCTCACTCACGGGGGAAGAAGGCACTCGAGATCGCTCTGGGAACAGCTGGGCTGGGATAGACCACCCCAGCCCCCTCGGGGGAGACCTGGGTAGTTAAGAACAAGACATAATGGGGCAGGCAGGAAAGTTTGGACCCCACCCACAAGGGCCTACACCACCCCAACCTCCGATCCTTGTCGCGCTCTGCTGGGGAAACCAAGGCAGCAGATGCTGAGAATAGCCAAAAAGGTTAAAAGCGGGATCAGCGACGAGGCTGGGGCAGCAACCAGAATTCCTGCATGGGTTTCTGGATCCTCCCCCCACGTGGGGCCCGTTTGCGGGTAAATGCACCACCGCGCCCCCCACCACAGCTCAGACACTTTCCTCTCGCTGCAGCTTGTCAGATCCCCCCACCTCCCACTCTGCACCAGTTTATAGAACAACAATTTGGGGAAAACAATCCGGGCGGAGTGACGGCCTCGTAATTGTGACAAAGTGAGTGCGGGCTGCTGGAGAGAGCACTAGGGCGGGAGCGCTGCGGGGCGAGGCGGAGGCAGGGGCGCCTCCCCCCGCCCTGCCGTCCCCTCGTTCTTATTCCGGTCACCTCCCATTCCTCTCCTTGTCTCTTCTCCAATTCCTCTTCTCCCGGCTCCTCGCGCCTTCCTTTGCTTGTTCCTCCATCGCTCTTCCCTTTCCTCCCGGTAACAGCTCTTCTCCCGCTCCCCCTACCCCGTCGCCCCTCCCCCGGTGCGCTTTTTCCTCGCTCACTTCTCCCTTCTCCTCCGCCCTCCACTCGTTTCTTCAGCTTTTCCTCGTGCTTACATTGCCCTTGGGCCCCTGGCTCTCCCCGCACAGTCCGCTTCTCTCCCTCCCCACTTCTCGCTTCCTGAGATCGAACCCTGAGCCCCTTCCCGATCCCCACTCTCTGGGCCGCCAGCGCAGCACCGCATTCCTGGGTTCCTCGGTCCGTAAAGCTGGTGGCGCGCTGCGGCCCGGGGTGCCCCAGCGGCCAGCCTCTTCCCTCTCCCTTGTGTGGCTGCCGCCGCTGTCCCACCACCTGAGCCGGGAGATTGTTTGTCCAGAGGCGGCCGCCGCCGCCCGCGCTGTTTGCAAAGCTTAGCGCGCCGTCGCGCAGTGCGGGCCCAATTAAGTCTCATTCATTATTCAGCGCCCCTGTCCGCCCCCGCCCCCAGCAGTCTGAGGCGTCGCTTTGGGGCCCCTCCCAGCCTAGGTCCCTCAGTGAGACCTAAGAGGTCATATAGAGAGCAGCATTTCCTCTCCAGGCTGAGATGAGGGCTGAGGGCGTTTGGAGGGAAGCGTGCTGCCTACTGCAGGGAGGTGACACCCGCGAGGCCGACCGTCACCCCGAAGCCCTCGCAAGTCCAGACTGGGGGTCCTTGGAGATCCACGAGATTTCCAGAGAAGGAAATTGAGGCCCAAGAAGCTGCATGACTTAGCCAAGGTCACGGAGTAGAACCCGGGGTAGGAGCCTGGGACGTTGAAATGAAGGCGTCTTGCACTGCAGCTCCGTGGCAGCGCAGAGGCACAGGAAGGCAGACTACCCCGAGCCTAAGGGCTGCGGCCTCGCCCTCCAACCTTCTGCTCCCGTTTCTCCCTCTGGTCCATAGCCCGCGGGACGAGCAGGCCTGGATTGGGAGGCTCCTCAGATCTCAGGCTCAGGTGCAGGAGCAGAGCCACTAACTGGAAGGCTCGGAGGTGGGCCCGTGAGGCAAGCCCTGTGGGGGGTTGAGGACAGCTTGGGTTGGGGGTCCCTCCCTGCTGCCTGTCCGTGGATGTCTCTGCCTTAGGGGAATTGGAGGTGGAACCATCCAGTCTTGAAGGTCAACGGAGAGTGAAAAGAGGAGTGTGCAGCTTGAGGTGAGGGAGGAGTCACCTTTCTATTTGTGGGGGTGGGAAGAGGTAATCTAGGACATATTCTTGCATTTACAGGAGTTTGTCCTCTTTTAGCACTACAGATAGGAGCGTCCTTGCTCCTGCCAGGCAGCCCCTCCATAGGGGCAGTCCTGTGCTGCTGTGACTCGGCACCCGCACAAGGTGAGTCTGGGGACCGCCCGGACCCGCCCTTCCGTCGGCGGCAGCGCCACCTGGCGGCGATGGTGCCGTGGTGCGCGAGGCGCTGGGCCTGGGCTGGGCGCTGATTCTGCTGGAGCTGCAGGCGTCTGCAGAGCCTTGCACCCTCCCCTCGAGGGCTGGCGGGAGGAGTCCCAGGCGGGAATGTGATCCCGAGGGGCCCGGGGAGGGCCCTGAGGAGGAGCCTGGCCTGGGGTGGCCGGACTTCCGTGACACAACAGACACAAAAGACAAAGTCCATTTGGATGGAAGTGGGAGCCGGGCGAGACATGTCATTTTCACTCTGTGGTCAAAGGAAATGACTGGTCTGACTCGGTCTGGGAGCGGAGCACCCAGGTACGGCCACTTAATTTGGGACTAGCGGGTGCTGACTGGTGGTCGCTCCAGATAGAGGGGACACTGGCAGGCACGCTTGACGTCTGGTTTGATAGTGTGAGGATTCGTCTAGCTGCTGTGGAGTGACTTTTCAAGCCGGCCTCCGAAAGAGGTGGTTGAGTCGTGGGGTGCAAAGGTCTAGGTCAAACGTAGTTTTCCAGGATATTTTAATAGAGGGAATTCAGGACCCCTTTCAAGTTTGACCTGTGGGAAAATCTCGTGGCCTGGAGAGTTAGGAAGGCAGGAGAGGGGTAAAGCCTGGGCCAGGTGTGGGAGGGCAGCCACAGTTGGAATTAAGTCGTGGGTAAGGCGCAGGCTTTCAAAATGTGTGGGAACTTTGGAAAGGCATCCAATGCAGCTCTGCCCCTCCACACATCCCCCCATGAGTCATTTGGGGTCATTTGTCTGAGGGGAGGTCTGAAATTTAAACAGCTTTCTCCTCTAAATCTGGAGTCACTGTGGTTGTAAAGAATGGGACTGAGGTGCTAGGACAAGGGATATGAGATAAATAGCACTGGGGACTCAGGCAGATCTGGACTCGACTTTTATTGGAAAGAGAAATGGTTGCTGTGTTGGAGCTTGGACATCATCTTATGACTCTGCTTTTTCCCATCTCTTAGGGTCTAAGGATAACTCTGGGGCCATGACGGCCATGATTCTCACAGAAGACTCCAAGACTTCTGTGCTGCGAGTAAGCGGACTTGTTCTGAGACCTTTGCCCTAGAGGATGGCCAAGGGGCTCCTGGTGACCTATGCCCTCTGGGCTGTGGGGGGCCCTGCTGGGCTTCACCACCTGTACCTGGGAAGGGACAGCCACGCCCTGCTCTGGATGCTGACCCTGGGGGGAGGTGGGCTGGGCTGGCTCTGTGAGTTCTGGAAGCTCCCAAGCTTTGTAGCTCAGGCCAACAGAGCCCAGGGGCAGAGGCAGAGCCCCAGAGGGGTGACACCCCCTCTGAGTCCCATTCGCTTTGCTGCCCAGGTGATAGTTGGCATCTATTTTGGCCTTGTGGCACTGATTAGCCTTTCGTCCATGGTCAACTTCTATATTGTGGCCCTCCCACTGGCAGTTGGCTTAGGGGTCTTGCTGGTGGCTGCTGTTGGCAATCAGACCTCAGACTTTAAGAACACTCTGGGGGCAGCATTTCTCACTTCACCTATATTCTATGGCCGCCCCATAGCCATACTGCCCATTAGTGTGGCCGCCAGCATTACAGCTCAGAAGCATCGCCGCTACAAAGCTTTGGTGGTGTCAGAGCCGCTCAGTGTGCGGCTCTACCGGCTGGGCTTGGCTTACCTTGCTTTCACAGGCCCACTGGCATACAGTGCCCTCTGCAACACAGCTGCCACCCTCAGGTATGTGGCAGAAACCCTTGGCTCCTTCTTGAATTGGTTCAGCTTCTTCCCCCTTCTTGGCCGCCTCATGGAGTTTGTCCTCCTTCTGCCTTACCGGATCTGGAGGCTACTGATGGGAGATACTGGCTTCAACAGCAGCTACTTCCAGGAGTGGGAGAAGCTCTATGAATTTGTTCACAGTTTTCAGGATGAGAAGCGTCAGCTGGCTTACCAGGTAAGGCTTTCTTCCCTCAGTCCTGTCTGGTGGCTCTGGTGGCCCTCAAGTGGAAGCACTGTACTTACGTCTGTTGGCCAGGTGCCGGAAGGATGTTCTGGCTTCTTTGGATATCTGTTTGCAATGGGCAAAGGTTACCGAGGCTGTAATAGTAGAGTAGGAAAAATATATGTGTATATTATTTACTTTTTATTTAGGTACAACATATACAGTGCACTAATTTTATGTATACTCCATTCAGATCAAGGGATGGAACATTTCCAGCACTAAGAAGGTTCTTTTATTCCCCTTCTCGGCCTATACTCCCACCTTCAGAGGTTATCTCTATTCTGACTTTAGTCACCATACATTAGTTTTGCTCATTCTTCTTCTTTTTTATTTTTTTAAGGTAGAGTCTTGCTCTGTCGCACAGGCTGGAGTGCAGTGGCGCCATCTGGGCTCACTGCAAGCTCTGCCTCCCAGGTTCACGCCATTCTCCTGCCTCAGCCTCCCAAGTAGCTGGGACTATAGGCACGTGCCACCACGCCTGGCTAATTTTTCATATTTTTAGTAGAGACAGGGTTTCACTATGTTAACCAGGATGGTCTCGATCTCCTGACCTCGTGATCCGCCCGCCTCAGCCTCCCAAAGTATTGGGATTGCAGGCTTGAGCCACCATGACTGGTCCAGTTTTGCTCATTCTTGAGCTCCAAAAAAGCGGAACCATCCATTATGTGTTCTTTTGTATTTGGCATCTTTCTTCTTTCATTCAACATCATGTTTATGAGATTTATTCCTCTTGATTTCTTTTTTTCTTTTCTTTTTGAGATAGAGTTTTGCTCTTGTTGCCTAGGCTGGAGTGCAATGGCACCATCTTGGCTCACTGCAACCTCCGCCTCCTGGTGATTCTCCTGCCTCAGCCTGCTGAGTAGCTGGGATTACAGGCATGGGCCATGACGCCCAGCTAATTATATATTTTTAGTAGAGACAGGGTTTCTCCATGTTGGTCAGGCTGGTCTCGAACTCCCGACCAACCTCAGGTGCTCTGCTGGCCTTGGCCTCCCAAAGTGCTAGGATTACAGACATGAGCCACCACACCCGGCCATTATTCCTCTTGTTACTTGCAATTGTAAATTGTTTGTTTTCGCTGTTGTGTAGTATCCTATTGTATGATTATACCATAGTTTATTTACTCACTCTATTGTTAATGAACATTTGGGTTGTTTCTGGTTTGGGGCTATTATAAATAAAGTTGCTATGAGCTTTCTTGTACATGCCTTTGGTGGACATATATACATTTATGTCTTTTGTGGGGAAGAGATCTTGCCAGGGATATGAAGTTTCAGGTTGGACAATGGAGAGTTGTGATTAATGGCCCTTGCCATGAGATCTAGAGCTTGTCTATGTTTCAAAAGGCTGGCATTCTTTTTCCTACAAGAATTTTTTTCTTTTATTATTACTCTCTAAGGCTGGAATTCTAACCTGAGCTGCTGGACCTTTCCCACGGGCAAGTAGAAGCCAATTCTAGAGATATGATAGCCTGATTTAGCAAAGGTGCAAGGAGAGGCCCAGGTACCCTAACAACTTGGGAGATTCTGATTTGTCATCTTCTGTTTCCATAAGGTTTTGGGCCTCTCAGAAGGGGCAACAAATGAAGAAATACATCGTAGTTACCGGGAACTAGTGAAGGTCTGGCACCCAGACCACAACCTGGACCAGACAGAGGAGGCACAGAGGCACTTCCTGGAGATCCAGACTGCGTATGAAGTCCTGAGTCAACCCAGGAAGCCCAGGGGATCCTGGAGGTGAAAAGAAACTTCCCCCTGAGGATTGACTCTTCCTATCAGAGCTGGAAAACTTGTCCCAAATCTAGCTTTGCCCAGGAATGGCATCCCAACAAGGTTAAAGAAACTGCTTGCAGGGGCCAGGCGTGGTGGCTCACGCCTGTAATTCCAGCACTTTGGGAGGCCGAGGCAGGCAGCTCACAAGGTCAGGAGTTCGAGACCAGCAGCCTGGCCAACATAATGAAACCTCGTCTCTACTAAAACTACAAAAAATTAGCCAGGCGTGGTAGCAGGCGTGTCTAGTCCCAGCTACTTGGGAGGCTGAGGCAGGAGAATCGCCTGAACCTGAGAGGCAGAGGTTGCGGTGAGCCAAGATCATGACACTGCACTCCAGCCTGGGCAACAAGAGTGAAACTCTGTCTCAAAAAAAAAGAAAAGAAAAAGAAAAAGAAACTGCTTGCAGGGGACACGAGAAAACCTTAATGGGGTGAGAAAAGGTTGTGGTAGAAGAATGTGTTTATATTCTGAATTTCTGAATTCTTGGCTATTGCATTCTTGACAATTTTTCTTAAAACCAGAGAGTGAAAGGCATATTATAAAACAGTCAAATATCTTTTAGAGTATGGACAACTATTATATACCAATAAAAAATTAATTAGAAAAAAATATATCTTTTAGAGAACACACCACCTTATCCCACCCATGATATATTGATGTGTGATGGAGGAAGGTTATTTAACTTTTTTTTTTTTTTTTGAGACGGAGTCTCGCTCTGTCACCCAGGCTGGAGTGCAGTGGCCAGATCTCAGCTCACTGCAAGCTCCACCTCCTGGGTTCACGCCATTCTCCTGCCTCAGCCTCCCGAGTACCTGGGACTACAGGCGCCTGCCACCTTGCCCGGCTAGTTTTTTGTATTTTTTAGTAGAGACGGGGTTTCACCGTGTTAGCCAGGATGGTCTCGATCTCCTGACCTTGTGATCCGCCCATCTCGGCCTCCCAAAGTGCTGGGATTACAGGCTTGAGCCACCGCGCCCGGCCTTAACTATTTTTTAAATGTGTAAAACAGCAGGGCATGGTGGCTCATGCCTGTAATCCCAACACTTTGGGAAGCTGAGGTGGGAGGATCATGTGAGGTCAGGAGTTCAAGACCAGCCTGGTCAACCGACGTGGTGAAAAACCCCATCTCTACTAAAAATACAAAACTTAGCCAGGCATGGTGGCGCACGCCTGTAGCCCCAGCTAGGTGGGAGTCTGGGTCAGGAAAATCACTTGAGCCTGGGAGGTGGAGGTTGCAGTGAGCTGAGATTGAGCCACTGCATTGTACTCCAGCCTGGGCAGCAGAGCAAGATTCTGTCCCAAAAATTAAATAAATAAATGAATAAATAAATAAATAAATGTGTAAAGTACTATGTCAGGAGATTGAAGGAAAAATATGAAGATTCTAGTATTCATAAGCTGTCCTGTGATAAGAGGTATTTGATCTTTTCTATAGATGGGGTGAGACTAGGGTTACATTTCAAAATTTGAGAAAAATATTTTCATTCCATTTATGGGAGAACTTTCTAGCAGCTACACTTTCTCCAAGAAGGAACAAACTACTGTGGAATGGGGGGTAGTTCTTCCTCCTCTGCTTAGAGGAGGATTTTTGGAGAGCCCTCAGACTTGACGTAGGTGGTTAGACTGGCTGACTTCTCAGGTCTTCCCATTATTTGAGGTCTGATTCTGGGCCCCATACCCTACTCCTAGAAGCATACAATCTGATGGGAGATAATGACACAGGTACACAGATATCAAAGCCGTTGTTCAGTGTTTTGAACTAAATGTCATAAGAGCTATAAATAGTGTATTGGGACACTGGATGAGGGACAGATAACATTGTTTTATGGGGACTCAGAAAGATTCATGATTTTATATGTCGTATGTCCCTTTGGGGACTTTGGGGAACCCTAGAGAACCAGCAGCTGGAGCATCTCAAGGAGGCCTTATTCAATTCTAGATAACTAGCCAGGTGTGAAAGAAAGGGCCCAGGGTATCTCACTTTGCAGAGGAAGATTGGAAACCAGGAACATGATTTTAAATTATGTGCCTTTGCTGCAGCTTTCTTGCTGTCTTTGTGTGTGTGCATTCTTTACATTTTTTTCTTCTTTCTGGATGTTAAATCTGAGTAATATATATAATTTTTTTTTTTTTTTGAGACGGAGTCTCGCTCTGTCGCCCAGGCTGGAGTGTGGTGGGGTGCACCTGTAGTCCCAGCTAAGGAGGCTGAGATTGGGAGGATCACTTGAACTCAAAAGGTGGAGGGTGCAATGAGCCGAGATTGTGCCATTGCACTCAGCCTGAGTGACACAGTGACAGCCTGTCTCAAAAACACAAAAATAAATAAATAAATAATAGTGGAATTACGTTGGCGACTATTCTCTCTCTCTCACTCTCTCTCTCTTTTTTTTTTTTTTTTTTTTTTGAGATGGAGTCTTGCTCTATCACCCAGGCTGGGTCTTGGCTCACTGCAACCTCTGCCTCCTGGTTTCAAGCAATTCTCTTGCGTTAGCCTCTTCAGTAGCGGGCATTACAGGTGCCCGCCACCATGCCTGGCTAATTTTTGTATTTTTAGTAGAGATGTGGTTTCACCATGTTGACCAGGCTGGTCTCGAACTCTCGTCTCTACCAAAATACAAAAGAAATTAGCCGGGCACGGCAGCGTGGGCCTCTAGTCCCAGCTACTTCAGAGGCTGATGCAGGAGAATTGCTTGAACCCAAGAGGCGGAGATTGCAGTGAGCCAAGATGGCGCCACTGCACTCCAGACTGGGCAACAGAGCAAGACTCTGTCTCTACAAAAAACAAACAAAAAACATGACATGTAGCACTACTTCTATAAAATATAAATATATTCAAAATAATCTTAAGGAAAAAGAGACCAAGGAGTGATTAGGGTCTTTACTTGATATGGAAAATTATTTTACTGTTCTCAAATTTTTATTATTATTATTTTTTGAGACAATCTCGCTCTGTTGCTAGGCTGGAGTGCAGTGGTGCAATCTCAGCTCACTGCAATCTCCACCTCCTGGGTTCAAGCAATTTTCTCGCTTCAGCCTCCCTAGTAGCTGGGACTACAGGCGCGCGCCACCACGCCCAGCTACTTTTTGTATTTTTACTAGAGACAGGGTTTCACCATGTTGGCCAGGATGGTCTCAATCTCTTGACCTCATGATCCGCCCACCTTGGCCTCTCAAAGTGCTGGGATTACAGGCATGAGCCACTACACCCGCCACTGTTCTCAAATTTTATTATGTTTTTTTTTTTTTTTTTTTTTTTTTTTTTACAAAATATGGGTATATTTTAATTTACTCAAATGGGAACTGCTGGTAAGCAGTTCTTATTTTTCCAGCATGAGCAAGGCTACAATAAATATCTTTGAATATATGTACTGATGCTTTTTGTTTTTTGTTGAAGCTATATCCCAATAAGTGATAAGTAGGGTCAAATAGAAGACATGATTTTTGGCTGGGCATGATGGCTCACACCTGTAATCCCGGCACTTTGGGAGGCTGAGATGGGTGGATCACAAGGTCAGGAGATCGAGACCATCCTGGCTAACATGGTGAAACCTCATCTCTACTAAAAATACAAAAAAAATTAGCCTGGCGTGGTGATGGGCACCTGCAGTCCCAGCTAATCGGAAGGCTGAGGCAGGAGAATGGCACGAACCCAGAAGATGGAGCTTGCAGTGAGCCAAGATCACGCCACTGCACTCCAGCCTGGGTGACAGAGCGAGACTCCATCTCAAAAAAAGACATGTTTTTTACAATTTTGATTGATATCATATTGGGCCAGGCATGGTGGCTCAGGCCTGGCATCCCAGCACTTTGTGAGGCTGAGCTGGGAGGATAGATTGAGCTCAGGAGTTCAAGACCAGCTTGGGCAACCTAGCGAGACCTCATCTCTGCTAAAAAAGCAAAACAAACAAACACAAAATTAGCTAGGAGTGGTGGCATGTGCCAGTAGTCCCAGCTAGTTGGGAGGTTGAGGTGTGAAGATTGCTTGATCCTGGGAGGTTGAAGCTACAATGAGCTGTGATGATATCACTGCACTCCATCCTGGGCAACACAGCAAGACCCTGCCTCAAACAAATGTATTTGGTTGATATTGTGTCAGATTTCTTCTGAAAAACGTTTTAACAATTTAGGCTTTCACCAAGTGCAAGAAACTGGCATTTTCTTTGTAACTGGCTTGGAATGTTACCACTCTTTTAAACTTTTGTCAAGATGATTGTGAGAAATAGTATCTAATTACTTTAATTTGCATTTCCCTGATTCCTAATGAAGTTCAGCATCTCTTCAAATCATTATTATTTTTTTTGAGACAGAATGTCGCTCTGTCACCCAGGCTGGAGTGCAGTGGCGCGGTCTCGGCTCACTGCAAGCTCCACCTCCCGGGTTCACACCATTCTCCTGCCTCAGCCTCCTGAGTAGCTGGGACTACAGGCGCCCGCCACCACTCCCGGCTAATTTTTGGTATTTTTAGTAGAGACGGGGTTTCACCATGTTAGCCAGGATGGTCTCGATCTCCTGACCTCATGATCCGCCTGTCTTGACCTCCCAAAGTGCTGGGATTACAGGCATGAGCCACCGTACCCAGCCCTCTTCAAATTTTTATTGGGCATTTGAATTTTCTCTTCAGTGAATTGCTTCATCATATTCTCTATTTATTTTAAAATTGTGTTCCTATTTGTCTCTCTCAAATCTAGTTTGGTGGAATCCTTGCATGTTAGAAACCTTAAACCTTTGTAATATGCGTTGTAGACATTTTTCCCTCACCTATGACTTGTCTTTCATCTTTGAGCATGAGTTTTAGAGTCAGAAGAATCAACAGTAGGATTTGAATCAGGTTGCATTATTTTCTAGTTGTCGTATTTTTTATTTCTTCAGCCTCTTAGAATCTTAGTTTCCTTTAAAATTGAGATAATAGTATCTACTTTATTTAAAACATTTTTTTGGCTAGGCACGGTGGCTCATGCCTGTAATCCCAGCATTTTGGGAGGCTGAGGCGGGCGGATCACCTGGGGTAAGGAGTTGGAGACCAGCCTGGCCAACATGGTGAAAACCCATCTCTACCAAAAATACAAAAATCAGCCAGGTGTGGTGGTACATGCCTGTAATCCCAAGTACTTGGGAGGCTGAGGCAGGAGAATCACTTGAACCCGGGAGGCAGAGACGAGGTAGTTAGCTGAGATCACGCCACTGCACTCCAGCCTGAGTGGCAGGGCGAGACTCTGTTTCAAAAAAAAAAAAAAAAAAAAAACTTTTTTTTTTCATTTATTTATTTATTGAGACAGGGTCTTGCTCTGTTGCCCAGGCTGGAGTTTAGTGAGATGATCACAGCTCACTGTAGCCTGGAACTCCTGGGCCTAAGTGATCCTCCTGCCTCAACCTCTCAAGTAGCTGGGACTACAGACAGGCACCACCATACCTGGCTTTTTTTTTTTTTTTTTTTTTTTGTAGAGATGGAGTCTTGCCATGTTGCCCAGCCTGGTCTCTAACTCCTAATTTCAACCTACCCTCCTGTTTGGCCTCCCAAAATGCTGGGATTACAGGTATGAGCCAAGTATCTACTTTAAAAGGGTTGCTGTGGCCGGGTGCGGTGGCTCACACCTGTAATCTCAGCACTCTGGGAGGCTGAGGTGGTGGATCAACTGAAGTCAGGAGTTTGAGACCAGCCTGGCCAACATGGTGAAACCCTGTCTCTACTAAATATACAAAAAATTAGCTGGGCGTGGTGGCACAGGCCTGTAATGCCAGCTACTCAGGAGGCTGAGGCAAAAGAATCACTTGAACCCAGGAGGTGGGGGTTGCAGTAAGCTGAGACCGCGCCACTGCACATCAGCCTGGGTGACAGAGTGAGACTCCATTTCAAAAAATAAAAAGTACAAAAAATACAAAAATGAGCCAGGCATGGTGGCGCACGCCTGTAGTCCCAGATACTCTGGAGGCTGAGTGGGGAGAATCGCTTGAACCCAGGGTGCGGAGGTTACAGTGAGCCAAGATTGTGCCACTGCACTCCAGCCTGGGCTACAGAGTGAGACTCTGTCTCAAAAAAAAAAAAAAAAAAAAAAAAAGAAAAAGAAAAAGAAAAGAAAAGGTCGCTGTGATTAAAAAAAAAAAAAAAAAAAAAAAAAAATAGTAGGCCTGGTGTGGTGGCTACTACTCTTCAAGAGGCTGAGGTGAGAGGATTGCTTGAGCCCCGAAGGTCAATCATGAGTAAGTTGTGACTGTGCCCCTGCACTCCAGCCTGGGCAACAGAGTGAGACACAGTTTCAAATAAATAAATAAACAAATAAAATACAAACAAGTAAATGAAATTAAAACAAAACCCAAAATACAGTCTTAAAAGAAGAAGGAAATTTAGTAAAATAATAGGAAATCTAAGACATTAACAAGTGAGTCTTCTTTATTTTCTACCTTAGTTGATTTAATGAAATCCAGTGATTTTGTATTCTCCCATTTGCACAAATCAAAAAATCATAGATACTTTGAAGAGTTGGAAGGGAATTGAGAAGGCCTGTATCCCAAGCAACTATACAGTACAGAATCTTGGGAACAGCTTGCCTCAGAGATGACCATTTTGGGTTTTGCTTGAATTGGAAATCTCCTACTTGTCTCATCTTTTAGAGGGTTAGAAGCATACATCCTTAATTGTTCCCTAAATTGTTTCCTAAATTTGCTTCCTTATAATGTCTTTCTGGACCTGCCATCTCTTACTACAAAGAACAAAAACAAAAAACGAAAAACCATTTCTTGATGAGAATCTGCCCTTCATCTCCTATCCCTGTAAATCTTCCATTTGCCACATTTACCATCATCTTGTTTAAGGAGGAGGCACTATAGCCGAGTGAGTAAGGATGAAGGGGTGAAGAGATGGAGCTCTACTTCTGCCTCTTGCACTGACCATACTGGTGACTTTGGGTGAGCCACTTTTCCCCTAGGACCTCTGTTTCTTTCTCATCAGGTGAGGGAGATGGACTTAGATGACTTAGATGATTTTCTTTTTCTTTTTTTTTTTTTTGAGACAGAATCTACTTTGTTGAACAGGCTGGTGTGCAGTGGCACAGTCATAGCTCACTGCAGCCTTGACCTCCTGGTCTCAAGCGATCCTCTCACCTTGGCCTCCCAAAGTGTTGGGATTACAGGCATGAGCCACTGACCCCAGCCTAGATGACCTTAAGCTTGCTTTCAACCTGTGTTCTGTAGTTCTTAGCTTTTCAGCTGAGGCTTGTATTAAATGGTTTGATTCGTCATCTTCTGTCTGCCCCCTTGTGGACATTGTTTTGGGAAGAAAATAAAATATTTAATTGCTTAAGGAACAATGTAATGACTATCCCACCCTCCAAGAATTCACGGGCATCACATTGTTTGTTTTCAATTATTCACGTTCACTTCTAGTACTTGTTCATAAATGTACATCATTTTACATGGTTGAATCATATCCGGGACATAATTTTGTACTTTTCCCCCCTCCCTGATAATAATGATGTCTTTACAGTAAAATATAAAAATGCTTGTGATTCAATAAGCTTTTAAAATATTACCACAAATACTGTTATTATATATATTTAATTGAGATAATAATTCGTATAGCATAAACTTCACACTTTAAAAGTGTACAATTCAGTGGTTTCTGATAGATTCACAAGGTTGTATAATCATTACCACTATTTAATTCCAGAATGTTTTACCACCCCAAAAAGAAACTCCATACTCATTAGCAATCACTCTCTGTTTTCTCCTGCTCCTAGCCTCTGCAATCCCTGATCTACTTTCTGTCTCTAGATTTGCCTATCCTGGACATTTTATTTAAATGGCATTACACAGTATGTTGCCCTTTGTGTGTGTCTGGCTTCTTTCATTGAACATGTTTCCAAGATTCAAATATGGGCTGGACATGGTGGCTCACACCTGTAATCCCAGCACTTTGGGTGGCTGAGGCGGGCGGATCATGAGGTCAGGAGTTTGAGACCAGCCTGGCCAACATGGTGAAACCCTGTCTCTACTAAAAATACAAAAATTAGCCGGGCATAGTGGCATGCATCTGCAGTCCCAGCTACTCGGGGGCTGAGGCAGGAGTATTGTTTGAACCTGGGAAGCGGAGGAGGTTGCAGTGAGCTGAGATTGCACCACCGCACTCCAGTCTGGGTGACAGAATGAGACTCTCAAAATAAAATAAAATAAAATAAGCTGGGTGCGGTGGCTCACGCCTGTAATCCCAGCACTTTGGGAGGCCGAGGCAGGCAGATCACAAGGTCAGGAGATCGAGACCATCGGGGCTTACACTGTGAAACCCTGTCTCTACTAAAAATACAAAAAATTAGCCGGGCGTGGTAGTGGGCACCTGTAGTCCCAGCTACTCGGCAGGCTGAGGCGGGAGAATGGCATGAACCCAGGAGGCGGAACTTGCAGTGAGCTAAGATCGCGCCACTGCACTCCAGCCTGGGCGACAGAGTGAGACTCTGTCTCAAAAAAAAATAAATAAATAAATAAATAAAATAAAATAAAATAAAATAGATTCAAATATGTTGAAGCATACATTATCATTACATTTACTTTATTTTTAAATAACACACCATTATATCTTTTTTTTTTTTTTTTTTTTTTTTGAGACGGAGTCTCGCTCTGCCGCCCAGGCTGGAGTGCAGTGGCCGGGTCTCAGCTCACTGCAAGCTCCGCCTCCTGGGTTTAAGCCATTCTCCTGCCTCAGCCTCCCGAGTAGCTGGGACTACAGGCGCCCGCCAGATTGCCCGGCTAGTTTTTTTGTATTTTTTTTTAGTAGAGACGGGGTTTCACCGTGTTAGCCAGGATGGTCTCGATCTCCAAACCTCGTGATCCACCCGTCTCGGCCTCCCAAAGTGCTGGGATTACAGGCTTGAGCCACCGCGCCCGGCCACCATTATATCTTAAAGCTGTATAATATTCCCTTTTTGAGAAACATTTATATAATGTTGTTGGAAAGAATGTGGCATCAATATCTTCATGCCTCTAATTCATCTCTTCTCTTGAATTATTTCCTTAGAATAAATTCCCATGGGTGGGATTACTGGGTCAAAGGGTATGAACATTTTTTATAGCTCTTGTCAATATTGCTCTTAAATTGTAGTGCTCAGAACTAAATGCAATTCTGAGATGTGTTCAGACAGAATGGGGTACTGTGGGGCTATTACATTCTCAAGGTCTGAACAATATATCATCCTTTAAATCCAGCAGCCTGAAAATTTATTAGCTTTTTTTGGTTGCTATGTAATTGTGACTCATTAAGCTTATAGTCAACTGAGGCCCTTAGATCTTTTTCTAGGCACTGTGTCTTAGAGCTATGTTTGCATCTACTCTAGGACCCAGGAGGCTTTTGAGGACTCACTGACTTTAGTACTCTATGTCTTAGTTTTCTTTTCTCTTGAACAATGGGGTGGTCCTAACAAGCTTGGAGAGGTGTGGTTTGTTGTAGTCTTAGCTAGGAACTGCAGATGGCGCTACAAGGCTGTCACAGGGTGAAATATGTCCCTCGCCTGCTCCCTTCACTTAAAAAAAAAATGTGGTAGTGACACCTCCATAGCAGGTTCATTACCTGAGTTCAGCCCTCTCCTTTTGCTGAGAAGGAGCAAGCAACTGTGAAGTTGGATTTGGGGTGTTATTCAAGGCAAGCTCCAACTGAAGCATACTCTTCAGTTGTCATTTAATCTCCTAGGGGAATCTAGAGCTGTCTATTTCATGTTAGAACTTTGAACACACATCTCATGCCACTGCTTTGGCTTTTGAAGTTCATACCCTGAGAAGGTGATTTAACATTTTTTTTCTTGGCCGGGCGCGGTGGCTCAAGCCTGTAATCCCAGCACTTTGGGAGGCCGAGACGGGCGGATCACGAGGTCAGGAGATCGAGACCATCCTGGCTAACATGGTGAAACCCCGTCTCTACTAAAAAATACAAAAAATTAGCCAGGCGAGGTGGCAGGTGCCTGTAGTCCCAGCTAGTCGGGAGGCTGAGGCAGGAGAATGGCGTGAACCTGGGAGGCGGAGCTTGCAGTGAGCTGAGATCCGGCCACTGCACTCCAGCCTGGGCGACAGAGCCAGACTCCGTCTCAAAAAAAAAAAAAAAAATTTTTTTTTCTTTTACTTCATGTTCCCTGCAGTCTTTCTGTTAGTCATCTCAAGGCATTGAAAGTTGTTCAACTGTTTTGTTTTGTTTTTGCTAAGATGAGTTTTGAGCAGTAAGAGTAAAAAATTTATGTAGGGTTCTAGCAAAAGATACTTCATTTCGGCCGGGCGCAGTGGCTCAAGCCTGTAATCCCAGCACTTTGGGAGGCCAAGACGGGCGGATCACGAGGTCAGGAGATCGAGACCAGCCTGGCTAACATGGTGAAACCCCGTCTCTACTAAAAAAAATACAAAAACCTAGCCAGGCGAGGTGGTGGGCACCTGTAGTCCCAGCTACTCAGGAGGCTGAGGCAGGAGAATGTCATAAACCCGGGAGGCGGAGCTTGCAGTGAGCTGAGATCCGGCCACTGCACTCCAGCCTGGGCGACAGAGCGAGACTCCGTCTCAAAAAAAAAAAAAAAAAAGATACTTCATTTCAATAATTTGTTCTTTCTTTTCTTTCTCATTCTTCTTTTTCCCCACCTCTCATTCACCCTTTCCATAGTCCATCTGGTTATTTGCAAACTATTAGGACTCTAAGCAAGGATCTTGGACTTTCTGGGTTTAAACCTTACTGACAAGTTTCAACAGAATAAAGCAGTGTCCTATATGGGAAACTTGGAAGGAATCTTTTTTTTTTTTTTTTTTTTTTTTTTTGAGACGGAATTTCACTCTTGTTGCCTAGGCTGGCGTGCAGTGGTGCCATCTCAGCTCACTGAAACCTCTGCCTCAGGCTCCTGAGTAGCTGGGATTACAGGCATGCACCACCACACCCAGTTAATTTTGTATTTTTAGTAGAGACAGGGTTTCTCCACGTTGGTCAGGCTAGTTTCAAACTCTCTACCTCAGGTGATCTGCCTGCCTTGGCCTCCCAAAGTGTTGAGATTACAGGCATGAGCCACCACTCCCAGCCCAGAAGGGAATTTTTTAACCTATTCTGTGCCAGACCTCAGTCCCAATTCTGGGTCGAGAAAGGTTGTGGGGAACATCTTCTGCTGGGCAGTGACTGAGTCAACATGTGAATCTGGCTTTGCAAGCAACACCTAAAAGGGCATTTTTCCTAGCATCAATAGCTCAGGCACCTTTCAGGTGAATTAGCACCAGAAAAGGAATGAGAGCGGGGCATGATGATGGGTGGAGGCAGGGGGATCACTTGAGCCTGGGAGTTTGAGGCTATAGTGAGTTATGATTCTGCCACTGTACTCCAACCTACGCAACAGAGCAAGGCCCTGCCTCTAATAAATAAACAAGAAACTTATTAATCTGTCTCAAGAGTAGAAAAAAAAAGCCCAGGCATAGTGGCTGATGCCTATAATCCTAGCACTTTGGGAGGTTGAGGCAGGAGGATCACTTGAACCCAGCGGTGAGGATTGCTTGAGTTTGAGACCAGCCTGGGCAACATAGGGAGACCCATCTCCACACACACACAAAAAAAATTAGCTAGGCCTGGTGGCTCACACCTGTAGTCCAAGTTACTGGGAAGGCTGCAGTGGGAGGACCAGTTGAGCCTCGGAGCTGGAGGCTGCAGTGAGTAATGATCCCACCACTGCACTCCAACTCCAACCTGGGCAATGGAGAACCCTGGTCTCTTAAAAAAAAAAAAAAAGGAATGGGGCTTGGTGCCAGTGGCTCACGCCTGTAATCCCAGCACTTTGGGAGGCTGAGGCAGGTGGATCACAAGGTCAAGAGATCGAGACCATCCTGGCCAACATGTGAAACCCCATCTCTACTAAAACTTCAAAAAAATTACCTGGGCATCGTGGCGCACCTGTAGTCCCAGCTACTCAGGAGGCTGAGGCAAGAGAATCACTTGAACCTGGGAGGCAGAGGTTGCCGTGAGCTGAGATGGCGCCACTGCACTCCACTCCAGCCTGGGCAACAGTGAGAGACTCTGTCTCAAAAAAAAAAAAAAAAAAAAAAAAAAGAATGAGAAGGGTTTATGGGACATACAAACATCTTCGGTTCAGGCGTTTCCTAGTCACATATCTGAGGGCCATTGAGGCTTATTTTACTCCCCCACCCCTCCTTCCATATCCTTACTCACTTTAAATGTGGTTTCTCTTGCTTTTTTCTCCCTTTCCCTCCCATAACCCACAGGAGAGAGTGTACGTTTGATATTCAGTACGTTTGATATTCAGTAAATTTGATGTTCAGTGCCTGCAAACTCACTTTGTCTTAGCATTTGATTTTCTTTTTTTTTTTTTTTTTTTTTTTTTTTTTTTTTTTTTTTTTTGGTGCTCGGGGGCTGCTCCCCTTTATTATTGACAGCGGTTTCTCTCAATGAAGTATAGCGCCCTCCCCTTTGGGACAGTTGCCTGACCCCTGTCCATCAGCCCTTGAAGTACCCTCATCAGAAGAAGAGTCCGCGCATTCGCCTGCCGATGCCTTGTCGATCGTAGAGGAGGTTGAACTTGTTCACAAACTGGTTCATGGTGTTGCACGTTTTGGTGATGGTGCCGAGGTAGGCCATGAGCCCCACGTCGTTGCATTGATCATAAAAATCTGTCTTGAACTTGTCTGTGCTGAGCACCCGGAGGCAGTGACACAGAGCATAGGCCTCCCGCAGGATCTCATGATTAAAGGGGACCTCTCCCGCTTCAGAGGCCTTGACATACTCCAAGATGAGCTTGACGCGGCTGTGCAGCATCTTGATGGCGCTGTGCTGTGCTATCAGGTGTTCGGCCACAGTGGAGTTCTCTCCACTGCCTGTTGCTGTCATTCGGGCTACATGGTGTACACCAATGCGTTCCGCTTCCTCTGTGGCCAGAGTGTAGGTCAGCTCAGCAAACAGCATTGTGGCCTCTCCATTGATTATATCGATGACAGACTCAAAAACGCTGACAGGAAGATCTGTGTGCTTGGTCATAGGGTTCAGCTTCAGAAAGAGGGGGCTCTCGATGATCTCACACACCTGCTTATGGACGTGGATGTCCGAGGGGTCAGGTGGCCCCCCTGTGGTGTACCAACCCAGAAACTCCAGCTCCTTGAACACCTGTTTAAACTGCTCCTCCTTGGTGTAATAATATTCCTTGTCAATGATAATCTTCTCTTCCACGGTGTGGGACAGCAGCTCAAAGGAGTTCATCACCTCGATATTTCGGCCCTCCTGCTTGCCAATCAAAGCCCCAATCACCTGCACAGGCCGCCCCTCCTGGGAGCGCATGCGGATCCAGTGGTCGGAGATGTTGAGAATGACAAGGGGATGGAGAGCGACGGAAACACTCCCAGTCACTCCGGAGGCCAGCACGCTGGGAACTACTGCTGCATCCACCTCCATCCCGCTGCTCCCTCCGGTCCCGTTTGTAGCTGCAGCCGCCGCCGCCGCCATTTTCCCCGCGCCCCGCATTTGATTTTCTTGCACAGCCAAGACGACCGATCATTTCAGACCCATCTCCCTTCAGGCTCTAATTCTTCTCCATCAATGTGTTTCTTATTTTGATATTTTTGCCTTTGGCTGGTGTTGTTCTTCTTTTCTATAATTATTTTTCCTCTGTGCTAAATCCTTTTTTTTTTTTGAGACGGAGTTTCGCTCTTGCCCAGGCTGGAGTGCAGTAGTATGATCTTGGCTCACTGCAACCTCTGCCTCCCAGGTTCAAGTGATTCTCATGCCTCAGCCTCCCGAGTAGCTGGGATTATAGGCGCCTGCCACCACGCAAGGCTAGTATATTTGTATTTTTAGTAGAGACAGGATTTCATCATGTTGGCCAGGCTGGTCTCGAACTTCTGACCTCAGGTGACCCACTGGCCTCGGCCTCCCAAAGTGCTGGGATTACAGGCATTAACCACCACCCCCAGCCTTGCTAATACAAATCTTTACACTTCTTTCAGGACCTAGCTTAAGGTTTATCCCTAAATGATGGCTTCACTGATTAATTCCACCTCCAGTAATCTCTGCCGTTTGAATTCCTTCTGTATTCCCATCTAGTTTGTACTGTTCTATCAATAAGTTTCTTGCATGTTGCCATATAAATTGTTCTCTGTCTCATGTTTGCAAGTCTTCTCTTCTTAATTATACCAAAGCCACTTGAGGGCAAGGGACTGTGTCTTCTCCTAATGTAAATAGCAGGACATTTATTAAATGTGCAACCTAGGTAAATTATTGAACAATTTTGAGCTTCAGTTTCCTCATTTGTTACATGAGGCAATGATGCCTGCACCACACAATGTTGAGACAATCAAATAAAACAATGTGTAGAGAGTACTTTATGAAGTATAAAACATTTGACAAAAGAGAAGCATATTAATTTTTTAAAACGATGACAATCTACAAATGAAAGATAATTTAAAAACTTAATAAAAGAACTTAGAGTACAGCAATATTAGTTACATATCTTACACATAGGACAAATTCACTAAATATCAAATTCAAGTCTTTTTTTTTTTTTTTTTTTTGAGATGGAGTCTCACTCTGTCGCCCAGGCTGGAGTGCAGTGGCCGGATCTCATTTCACTGCAAGCTCCGCCTCCCGGGTTCATGCCATTCTCCCGCCTCAGCCTCCCAAGTAGCTGGGACTACAGGCACCCGCCACCACGCCCGGCTAATTTTTTGTATTTTTTTAAGTAGAAACGGGGTTTCACCGTGTTAGCCAGGATGGTCTCAATTTCCTGACCTCATGATCCGCCCGTCTCGGCCTCCCAAAGTGCTGGGATTACAGGCTTGAGCCACCGCGCCCGGCCTAGCTTTAAATATCTGATACACAAGTGAAAATTTGGGTATGTTAGCCTTGTCTTTGGGCCTCAGTTTTGTTATCTGTCAAATGGGAAATGCTGACCTAATCAAACCGTTTTAATTGAACTTTATACAATGGATGTTCAAAGACACATTAATTCTGCAAAAAAGTCTTGGGGGTGGGGATGGGAGTGGGAAGAACTTCCTTGGGGAAAGCTGCACACTATATAGCCTGCTCACTTCAATATGAACAAAGCATGGTACCATATTAAATATTCTGGGAAGTAAATAAACCAGTTTAACTTGATTTTAACCTGTGCTTCCCAAACTTATTTGGACATGGAATAGTTTTCTCAGATAACATGATTTTGGTATCCCATGAAACGAATTTTCTGAGACACACTTTGGACTGCTAACATGAATATTCATAGGTACTAGAGTTAGTATAGGCAAAAGGAAAAGTACAGTCTTACGCGCTGTTCTCTACTGGTTTTTGTGCCTGTTGTCACTTGCAGCTTCAGTCAACGGATACCTTAAAACATTCTTTCTTTTTTTTTTTTGAGACGGAGTCTCGCTCTGTCGCCCAGGCTGGAGTGCAGTGTCCAGATCTCAGCTCACTGCAAGCTCCGCCTCCCGGGTTTACGCCATTCTCCTGCCTCAGCCTCCCGAGTAGCTGGGACTACAGGCGCCCGCCACCTCACCCGGCTAGTTTTTTGTATTTTTTAGTAGAGACGGGGTTTCACCGTGTTAGCCAGGATGGTCTCGATCTCCTGACCTCGTGATCCGCCCGTCTCGGCCTCCCAAAGTGCTGGGATTACAGGCTTGAGCCACCGCGCCCGGCCAAACATTATGTTTCTTAATTACAGTCATTGGTTGTCAAGTCTCCAAGATAATAAGTTAAATTTCTGTGCCTCTCAGGTTACAGTTGGCCTCTTTTTCTTCCTAATAAAAACATGGAATCTGGCAATCAATCACTTAAGATACAAAACATCAATTCAAACCAAGCAAAAGCATTAAAGTTCTGAAGTCAAGGATCTATCTGAAAACATATCAAATTAGGTCAGGTTAATACCTGCAGAATACATCTGCCAAGGTGAAGCTTATGTCATGATTTCTCTCTAATTCTAGTTCTGGCACTCGATCATCAAGTAACCTGGGATAAATTAATTTCGTAAGGCTGAACAGAGACTAATGGATCTCATTTCAAAATGATCTTTTTCTTTTTTAACCCTTAACATCTATGCTAAACATTTAAGAAATTTGGTTATTTTTGTGTTTTCATAAGAGTAGGTCACAAATATTATATTTTGCATTTATTGCAGCATTTATTTTCCTCCAAAATAATTTATACACGCACTTTGAACAATTTGCAATTATTTCAAGGCAGGTGACAATAACTTTGTTTTATTGTGAAGTAAAACACACACAGTAGGCCGGGCACAGTGGCTCATGCCTGTAATCCCAGCACTGTGGGAGGCCGAGGCAAGTGGATCACCTGAGGTTGGGAGTTTGGGACCAGCCTGACCAACATGGAGAAACCCTGTCTCTACTGAAAATACAAACTTAGCCGGGCGGGTGGTGCATGCCTGTAATCTCAGCTACTCGGGAGGCTGAAGCAGGGGAATCGCTTGAACATGGGAGGCAGAGGTTGCGGTGAGCCGAGATCGTGCCATTGCACTCCAGCCTGGACAAGAGTGAAACTCTGTCTCAAAAAAAAATACATAAATAAACATACACAGTAGAAAATATATGTGTATTATAAAGAACAAAAATAGGTCGGGCCTGGTCACACCTGTAATCCCAGTACTTCAGGAGGCTGAGGCAGGTGGATCATCTAAGGTCAGGAGTTCGAGACCAGCCTGGCCAACATGGTATAAACCTCATCTCTACTAAAAACACAAAAATTAGCTGGGTGTGGTGGCAGGCACCTGTAATCCCAGGTGGTCAGTATGTTGAGAGAGGACGATTGCTTGAACCTGGGAGGCGGATGTTGCAGTGAGCTGAGACTGGGTCATTGCACTCCAGCGTGGGCGGCGAGAACAAAACTCCATCTTAGAAACAACAACAAAATTAATATTTGTAACCTAGGTCGAAAAATATTTTTGAAACATTTGTTCAATGTCCCTTTAGAGAGGTTGAGTGCTGCATGGAGAAAGGGCAAAGGTGGGCCATGAGTTGCAAGACCCCTTTTGCAAATCCCACTCAGCAAGACATATGCTAAAGCAACCTGATCTTCTTGGAGGATATTTTTTGAGTAAAATCCTTGTGAGGAGGTCATGTGTACTACTACACCCAGAACTTTCCCTTGAACGAGACTTGTTAAATACAATATTCTCCATCTTGCTAGATTTCCAGTGATGTTTTAACAGCTCTCATACCCTAGGGTGCTCTTCAATCTACCTTCCTTCTCTTGGAGAAGGCTGTCCACATATACAAAGTCTCTCCTAGCCGAGTGTGGTGGCTCACGCCTGTAATCCCAGGGCTTTGGGAAGCCCAGGAGGGAGGATCTATTTGAGGCCAGGAGTTCAAGACCAGCCTGGGCAATGTGGTGAGACACCCATTTCTACAACAAATTAAAAAATTAGCTGGGCGTGGTGGCCAGAGCCTTAGTGCTAGTTACTCAGGAGGCTGACAGGGGAGGATCCCTTGAGCCCAGGGATTCAAGGTTACAGTGAGCTATGATTGTGCCACCATACTCAAGCCTGGGCAACAGAGGGAGACGCTGTCTCCAAAACAAACAAAAAAGTCTCTTCTATTAGATCAGGGAATCTCTTGGCGTCATGAGGCATCATGTCTTCCCCACAACAGACTATAATATTATTAAGAATGGGAACTTGTTTTGATAAGGTCTCACTCTGTTGTCCAGGCTGGAGTGCAGTGGTGTGATCACAACTCACTGCAGCCTTGACTTTCTGGGCTCAAGGAATCCTCCTACCTCAGCTTTCTGGGCAGCTGGGACAACATGCACAAGCCACCTCAGCTAGCTAATTTATTTTTATTTTTTGTAGAGACAGGGTCTCCCTATGTTGCCCAGGGTAATCTCAAACCCCTGGGCTCAAGTGATCCACTTCAGCCTCTCAAAGTTTTGGGATTACAGACATGAGCCACCGAACCTGGCCAACAATGGGAACTTTATTTTCCATCCAAAAAACTTGTATTGGCTTTGCAGCAGCAAGAGGCCCTATAATGAAGGCCTTTCCTGAGTGACTTTTGGTGAGTGAAACCAGTCTTTGTGGAATAGGATGCAAGGCTCGCATTCCATACCTCATGATGTTCTCCATTTACCAGGGTCATATCATCCTGTTCCTACTCTGTATGGGAAGGAAGGGGAATTGTGGAAGAATTAGTCACTCGTTCTTTTCTTTTCCTAAACCGCTTTGTACTTTTCTGCTTCAACACTATGTTATTATAGTCACTTAATAACTTAAATTTGTTTGTAGAGATGGGGGATCTTGTTATGTTGCCCAGGCTGGTCTCAAACTCCTGGGCTCAAGCAGTCCTCCCACCCTGGCCTCTCAAAATGTTGGGATTACAGGCATAAGCCGCTGCAACTGGCCTATTTAATAACTTTATCCTCTTTTGTAACTTGATACTCTCCTTGGGGTAATGATATTGTTTTTTTCTTCTTTGTAAATGACTGAATACCTAGAACAATACCCACCATCGAGTAGGTGCCAGTTTAGTGAATGAAAAGAAAGCAGACATTTGGATAATTTGCTTCTATTTGAATTTTTGAAAGAAGACGGAATAGTAAGGAACATACAGTCCAGTGCCCTACCTAGCTGGATTACTTAAGTCTTCTGCTTATCCAGATCAGTAAATTATATGGTTGGAGTAGATGAGACACTATTAACCAGAGGTCATTGGACTCCAGAGGATTTTTGAGCCCTTACCTCAAGCAAAATTAAAAACCACAAGGATCAGATGTCTTGGCAAACCTCTACTATACTACTCAGTCATTGGAGTAGGATACCCTGTCATTGCAATAACATACGTGGAAACCAAAATGGTATGTGCCTGTGGTGTCTACCTATACACTCACACACACTCTTCAGCTTGTTGGTGCCTTTTCAGAGTCCCTTTGCTTGGCCCCAAAAGGTAAGATGGGAACAGATTCTTTTTTTTTTTTTTTTTTTTTTTTTGAGACGGAGTCTCGCTCTGTCGCCCGGGCTGGAGTGCAGTGGCCGGATCTCAGCTCACTGCAAGCTCCGCCTCCCGGGGTTACCGCCATTCTCCTGCCTCAGCCTCCCAGTAGCTGGGACTACAGGCGCCCGCCACCTCGCCCGGCTAGTTTTTTGTATTTTTTAGTAGAGACGGGGTTTCACCGTGTTAGCCAGGATGGTCTCGATCTCCTGACCTCGTGATCCGCCCGCCTCGGCCTCCCAAAGTGCTGGGATTACAGGCTTGAGCCACCGCGCCCGGCCGGGAACAGATTCTAACAAATCTTTTTTTTTTTTTTTTGAGATGGAGGGTGGAGTGCAGTGGCACAATCCTGGCTCACTGCAACCTCCGCCTCCTCCGCCTCCTGAGTTCAGGTGATTCTCCTGCCTCAGCCTCCCGAGTAGCTGAGATTACAGGCGTGTGCCACCACATCCAGCTAATTTTTGTATTTTTAGTAGAGACGGGGTTTCACTATGTTAGCCAGGCTGGTCTCGAACTCCTGACCTCAAGTGATCCGCCCGCCTTGGCCTCCCAAAGCGGGCGGGATTACAGACGTGAGCCACCGCGCCCAGCCCCATATTCTAATGAATCTTTTCAAGGCTGATTGTCTAAATCCCTCTGGCCCCTCTTAATAGACCCCGACCAGTCGACAGTGAGGTGAGTGCTTCATGCATGCGGAAAGGTGCACAAATACCAGTTAGTTCCAGCACCAGGGAGGTTGGGAGTCTGGCGTCGAAGACCGAGTATTTAACAAAAAAGATTCCAAGCGCGGCGGGACCGACCAACGCTGCGTAGAGGGGCTATGCTGACAGCTGGGTAGATTAGAAACTCGACTGACGAGGAACTGACTTGGGGGGCGTGCCGGGCGAACATCGCCAGGGCAGAGAAACCCCATCAGCTCCTGAGGTCATTCTTCCCGCGCCCCCACCGGCCTCTGCGCACTCTCAGAAGGCAGAGCGACCGCGCGGCCCGGAGGCCCCAGCGTTTCCCGCCGTTGGAGACTCTGAAATTGCCTTTTGGAACAAAACTTGAGTCGGAAAGGAAGCGAAGGGAAAGCGGTGTGAAGTCCTCCGTGCGGAAGAGTGAGCGGCGCCGTAGGGGGTAGCCCGAGGGGAAGCTTCCAGACCCGGACTTTGAGCAAAAGCCGCGCGCTCGACTCCTCTCGCTGCGCCTGCGTTCGGCCACCTCCGGGAGAGTTTCGGCTCTTTCCGTCAGTTCAGCTCGGGCCCTCTATTCCCGGCGCGCGTCGGCCCCCTACCCGATGCCGCCGGGTACGAGCTGTTCTGCACGCGGACGCGAGCTCGAGTCCCACCCGTTTTCCCCTTGTATCTAGTTTGTCCCCGACCCCCTCCCCGAGTCTCTTCCCTTCCGCAAGTAATTCCCAGTCTCCGGTGGCGCGCGAGCCTGCGGACGGTGCGAGACGCGAGGGACCGGGTCCCGAGAAGAGAGGTAACGCGACCGCTCGGAGCCCGCCTCTCGCCGCCCCGCGCCTCTCCCCGATCCCCTCGGTCTCCGGTGCGCGGGCCGTCTAGCCGCTCCAGCCGCGCTCGCGCACCCGTTGGCTGCCACAGCCTCGAGCTTGGCGCGCCGGGTTCGCGCCGGCGCGAGTACGCGCTCTGAGCTCTGGCTGGCTGGCTGGCGCGCACGCGTCCGAGAGGGCTCCGGGGCGGGGCGAGCCGCTGCCCCGGCGAGGATCGGGGTGATCTGCTGGAGCTCCGGCCGCAGCCTTGATTCGCGGTCTGCAGAACGGCCCTGGAGAGAAGCGGGGAGGCGGTGGTGGGGGCGGGGCGGCGTTCGGCTCTGAGAGAGCTGGGGGAGGAGCGCGGCGGCGACGGCGGCGGCGGCGGCGGCTCTAGAGGGAGAGGTGAAGGAGGCGGAGGATCTCTTTTCCTCTTCTCAGACCCGGGAGCGTCTGGGACGCGGATCCCGGAGCTGGGGCGACAAGGCGATTGCGGGGACCCGGGCTAGGTGAGACTGGGGGTGCTGGGTGGCGGGGTTGGCGGGGGCTCAGAGGGGCGCCGAGGTGCGGGGAGCGGGTTGAAGGAGGAAAAGGGGGGAGGGGGTAGTTGTTGGGGCGGGGGAACGGGAAGGAGGGGAATGTGAGCCCTTAGAGACCCGAAGTGCCCAGAAGGTGGAAGGTTCCTGGGGTATGTGGGGCGGGCGAGACACCCGTGTCCGAGTTGGGGAGTTTCCAGAGGGATAGGCCGGGGAAACAATGGAGTGTGGGGGGGACTCTGGCGTGAGCGTGTGTGGGGTATTGGATTTTAAGAAACAACGAGCGAGATAGAAAAGAATGAAAGAATAGGATCATTTGGGATGAGAAGTACAATGAATTGGGAATGCAGTGGGGATGCGTAAGGTCACCTCCGTGGGTGTCCGAGGTCCTTAGGATTCGGGGGCAATAATGAGATTTGAAAATAAGGGATAGAAGGGCGTTCTTGGAATTGAAGGGGGAGACGGAATGGAAAATAAGGCAGAGAGGCAGAGACATAAAATAGATGGGGTTAGGACTTGGATTAAAACAGAAAGGTAGATTCAGTCAGTTTTGGACTAGAGTGATATTTTTCTCATAATTCATCCAGAATGATTGGGTTCTTTTAGAAAGTGGATCTTTCTCAAGCTTGTCCTCTGCTAAGAAGTACAAGCCGTTCTTTAAATAATTTGATTATCACTTGTCCATTTTATTGATAAAACATGCCTGTGATAGTTACTTCCCCTCTGTTTAGCAGGCTACTGTACGTAATTTACCTATGGTTGATGAAGCAGGAGAGGACAGATCACCAAAAATATCTTGCTTTGAGTTAGGTCAGTGATAATGCAGAGTTCAGTGTTTTGGAGAGAACCAAAAGCTTGCTTGTTTTCAGTTTGATCAAAAGGTGATGGATAAAATTAAGTTATCTGTACTTTGTTAGAATTGCAGTTTCTCACTGAGAAATGTTCATGTACCATCTGCTACTGGTTTTATGTTTGTGGGAGAGAGTTGGGGTTCTGCCTTAAATTATTTCTTGATGTTAACTTCAGATAATCAGGCTGCCTCATACCTTCCGGTTTCAATTAAGGTGATTTGGGAATATTGTGGAAAAGTATCTCTGGGATTATGATCTTTGCATTTCCTTAATACTTGGATTTCCGGACGAAATTTATGATGGTACTGGATAGAAAATTGCTGATTTTGAAATTGTAATGACTGTTGTGTGCTCATAAATAGTCCATGTTAAGCCTTTTATTTGTTGGGCATTACATTTTGCTGACTCATCTAAGATTTTTGGACATTCATCAGTTTATATTTCTCAGCTAGGTCTTGGATGGTAGTATTTAGGTTACTTTATAAAGGTCCAAAATATGATTTAAATTGTCACTTTTCTTAGATGTTATGAAAATTCAACAAAGCAAGAAGTGAGTGCAGTGTTCTTATTAGTGACAATGTGCCTCTTTTTTTTTTTTTTTTTTGAGATGGAGTCTTGCTCTGTTGCCCAGGCTAGAGTGCAGTGGCGTGATCTTGGCTCACTGCAACCTCTTTCTCCCGGGTTCAAGCGACCCCAGCCTCCCCAGTAGCTGGGATTACCACCGCACCTGGCTAATTTTTGTATTCTTAGTAGAGACAGGGTTTCACCATCTTGGCCAGGCTGGTCTCGAACTTCTGACCTTGTGATCCATCTGCCTTTGCCTCCCAAAGTGTTGGGATTACAGGCGTGAGCCGCTGCGCCCGGCCTCTTTTTTAACTGACCTCTTTCAGTGGGCTAGTCAAGGTGCTAAGATTTTTTTGAATGTATTATGTCATTTAATCCTCACAATTATTTCATATTTTGTAAATTAAGAGGTTAAATAATTTACTGAGATCACAGAACTAGTAAATAACAAAGCTTGATTCAGACCTAGGCGTATCGGATGCCTTTTTAAAAATCTTCACTGCCTGCTTGCTCTTTCTGCTTCACCCCCATCTTGGTTATAGTAAAGCAGCATGAACTGGTTGAAACTTGGGTCTGATAACTGTGATTTAGATGAAGATTAGGTGAGTAGGCTGTAGCCTACTCTGTAGAGTTCATTGAAAGTTTACTGCTCCTGTGATTTAACAAAGCTCTGGGATCCTGATAAATAGGGCTAAAAACATCTTTTTGCTAAGGATTTGTCTTGCGACCACACTTAGTTTTCTGTTTAGTCTTGTACTGCTGAGGTACTGTGCATACGTGGCACTCTTACTTGTAGAAGTCAAGACAGCCAGTTGTGGAGCCAAAACCAATTAACTCTGAAAAGCAATTGAAAACTGCTCAGTACTCAGGTGCCCTCCAAGCACCTGTTGAGCCCACAATTGGTACTAGCATTACCTCTAAATATAGATATGATCCTCTTAGAACCCAGGAGTGAAACAGCTAGAACTGAGGGAAACAGCTGCGGCCTGAGGGAGGAGCCACAGGTTATAGCCAAAACATGAGCATAGCCCCTGGAGGCTAATCAGACTAAGACAGGAGGGAATTTTCATTTGTTGAGCATTTATGTATTCAGGCACTGAACTCAGTGTACATTTTTACCTTATCAGTTAGTTGTATTATCCTCATTTTTCAGATGAGGCTCAGAAGGACTAAAAGTAACTTACACAAAGTCACTTTATAATGGCAGTGAAGAAAGTTTGTGTATACTATTCTAAAAATTGCTGCTTTCAGTTTTCCATTGTAGGGTCACCATATTAAAGCTGGGAACTAAAAGTCAGTCTTTCGGATCTACCTGACTTCTCTTATGTGTGTAACTGATTATTTCAGTCTTGCTGCTTTCATTGGAAACTGGAAGGAAAAGCTTGTATTTTTTGGATGTAATTGTTAGGAAATACAGTCCATTCATTATATTACCAAATGACCTGTAGAATATAATTCAGCTTCCTCAGTTGCTTAGTGTATATCTGCAGCAACATGAAAATAGCATGTCTATCCCTTCTCTTCTGGGATCTTCACTTTCTTTTTTTTTTTTTTTTTGGGACAGAGTCTCGCTCTGTCCCCCAGGCTGGAGTGCAGTGGCGCGATCTCGGCTCACTGCAAGCTCCGCCTCCCGGGATCATGCCATTCTTCTGCCTCAGCCTCCTGAGTAGCTGGGACTACAGGCGCCCGCCACCACGCCCAGCTAATTTTTTTTGTATTTTTAGTAGAGATGAGGTTTCACCGTGGTCTCGATCTCCTGACCTTGTGATCCACCCACCTCGGCCTCCCAAAGTGCTGGGATTACAGGCGTGAGCCACCGCGCCCGGCCAGGGATCTTCACTTTCAACAAAGTCATCTAGACTCTGGAGGATGACAGTGAAGCTTGCCTGTTACAGATTCTTCCACTTTTCTCTTTTTTTTTTTTTTTTGAGACGGAGTCTCACTCTGTCGCCCAGGCTGGAGTGCAGTGGCCAGATCTCAGCTCACTGCAAGCTCTGCCTCCCGGGTTCACGCCATTCTCCTGCCTCAGCCTCCCGAGTAGCTGGGACTACAGGCGCCCACCACCTCGCCCGGCTAGTTTTTTGTATTTTTTAGTAGAGACGGGGTTTCACCGTGTTAGCCAGGATGGTCTCGATCTCCTGACCTCGTGATCCGCCCGTCTCGGCCTCCCAAAGTGCTGGGATTACAGGCTTGAGCCACCGCGCCCGGCCTCTTCCACTTTTCTCAATAAGTTTTTGCCTCAAATGTTTGACGGTTGTTCTTGGTTATTTATTTATTTATTTTTTAGACAGGATCTCACTATGTTGCCCAGTTTTGCCTCAAACTCCTGGGCTTAAACGATCTTCCCGCCTCAGCTTCCGGAGTAGCTGGTATTTACTAGTTTGTTTACTCCCCCAAACCCCCTCCCACCTGCCCAGAAAGGATCTCACTCTGTCACCCAGGCTAGAGTGCAGTGGTACAATCATGGCTCACTGTTTGACCACGCCCAGCTAACTTTTGTATTTTTTTGTAGAGTCAGGGTTTTGCTGTGTTGCCCAGGCTGGTCCCCAACTCCTGGGCTCAAGCAATCCACCCTCCTTGGCCTCCCAAAGTGTTGGGATTATAGCATGAGCCACCTTACCTGGCCTTTTTGTTTACTTAAAAAAAATTGTTGTGGTAAACTATACATAGCAAAACATTTATCATTTTAACCATTTTTAAGTGTATGAATCAGTAGCATTAAGTACATTCACGTTGCTGTGCAACCATCACCACCATCCATCTTGGGAACTTTTTTATTTTTCCAGACCGAAGCTCTGCACTTATTAGGCAATAACTCCTTGTTTCTCTTTCTCTACCCAGCTGCTGGCCACTGATATTCTACTTTCTGTCTCTATGAATGTGACTACCCTGGGTACCTCAGATGTAAGTGGAATCATACAATATTTGCTTTTTGGTGTCTGGTGTGTACCACTTAGCATATCTTCAAAATTCATCCATGTTGTAGCATATGTCAGAATCTCATTCCTTTTTAAGGCTGAATAATATTCCATCGTATGTACACACCACATTTTGTTTATCCATTCATTCTCAATGGACATTTGGGTTGCTTCCACCTTTTGGCTGTTGTGAATAATGGTGCTGTGAATTTTGGTGTACAAATCCACTTGTTTGAGTCCATCTGTATTGGTCCATTCTCACATTGCTGTAAAGAAATACCTGAGACTGGGTAATTTATAAAGAAAAGAGGTTGAATTGGCTCATGGTTCTGCAGGCTGTACAGGAAACATAGCAGCTTCTGGGGAGGCCTCAGGAAACTTATGATCATGGCAAGAAGCAAAGGGAAAGCAGGCATGTCTAGCTGGCTGGAGCAGGAGGAGGAGACAGAGGTGGGGGAAGTGCTACACACATTTAAACAACTAGATCTTGTGAGAACAACCCAAGGGGGCTGGCACTAACCCATTCATGAGAAACCACCCCAGTGTTCCAGTCACCTCCCACCAGGCCCCACCTTCAACACTGGGGATTACAGTTTGACATGAGATTTGGTGGGGACACAGATCCAAACTATATCACCCTCCTTTCATTTTTTTTTTTTCTTCAATTTACACAGAAGTAGAATTGCTGGATCCTATGGTAATTCTATGTTTAGTTTTTTGAGTAGGCTTGGTTACTTTTATTTTTTATTTTTATTTATTTTATTTTATTTTTCTTATTTGTTTTATAACATGTTTGGGTAAATTTATTTCAAAAATATCATTTTCTGGAGATATTTTCTCAGGTCCATATTTTGACTCCAAATCTGAATACCATCTGCTTGTTTCTTTCCTTACAACAATTCAGGGCTCTTTCTCTTGCTCTAGTAACGTAATCACATCTGGCTTAGAAATGGAACTTCCCAGTGAGATCAGGTGGCTGTAGTTCTCCAACTTCACGTTCCTGTACAAGGTCCTCTGATCAGGCTACAGGCACTCCCACTCCTCCTGAGAGAAGTCAGTGGTCACATCCCTGAATGTCACTGATCCATGGACCATGTTTCTAGAATTACAAAATTTGGTCAATCTTCCTCAGGCTTCTTCCCCTTGACTTAAGTATGCAGCAATAACTCTCTCATCCTCCTGGTCCTTCTTTTGGATAATGGTACGACCAGCTATGTCGTCAACCCCTGGAGGCCGGAAGTGGAACTGTTGTATTTTTTATTTATTTTTTTGGAGACAGTCTTGTTCTGTCACCGTGGCTGGAGTGCGGTGGCACGATCTCAGTTCACTGCAACCTCTACCTCCTGGGTTTAAGCAATTTTCCTGCCTCAGCCTCCAAGTAGCTGAGACTACAGGCATGCACCACCACACCTGGCTAATTTTTGTATTTTTAGTAGAGATGAAGTTTCGCCATTTTGGCCAGGCTGATTTCGAACTCCTGGCCTCAAGTGATTCACCCGCCTCAGCCACTCAAAGTGCTGAGATTACATGTGTGAACCACCGTGGCCTGCTGAGGCTTGGTTACTTTTAAGTGGTGATTTTATCATAGGCTACCTGAAGGTAGCACTTGATGGTGCTTTCTCTATTGACTTTTTCTGTATTGCTAGCAGGACACTTAGGGTGGAAATGATTCAAAGGAAATGTTTTACCCAGTTTTCTTGTATCCAATGTGGAAGGAACCATTTGTTACATACATTTCTTTCCAGTCATGTGCAAATATGGATGATCGTCTTTAAGAATGCTGTATATGTTATCTGTCAAGATTTTTAGTACACTTTGCTGCCTTTGATTGAAATTTAGGGTACTTTTTTCATTTAAACATGTTTTACATGTATGAGCTGCTGCTTACTGCTTACCTTCTGTATCTTCCTGCATTCAATGAAAAAAAAATTTAGTGTCTGCTGTATGCTTTAAATATCAAGCAGATACCTGGAATACATAGAATAGAAAGTAAAATTGTTTGAAGTCATTTGGCTCCATTTTCTCTCCCTCCTTATACAGTATGCAAGCTGTAACATAATACCAAATATAATAGGTTGAAAGAGCTGCAGTGAACTGTCTCTTAGGATGAACCTAGCCTCTCATTTCATCTGCTATTTTGTGTGTGTGTGTGTGTGTGTGTGTGTGTGTGTGTGTGTGTGTGATGGAGTTTTGCTTTTGTCGCCCAGGCTGGAGTGTAATGGTGTGATCTCATCTCACCACAACCTCCGCCTCCCAGGTTCAAGTGATTTTCCAGCCTCAGTCTCCTGAGTAGCTGGGATTACAGGCATGCCTGGCTAATTTTTTGTATTTTTAGTAGAGACGGGGTTTCTTCATGTTGGTCAGGCTGGTCTTGAATTCCGAACCTCAGGGGATCCACCCGCCTTGGCCTCCCAAAGTGCTGGGATTACAGGCATGAGCCACTCTGCTTAGCCTCCCATTGCATTTTCTAAATGTTACATGGAGGTTAATTATCCCTGCATCTTGCTTCATGATATTGTTGGGTGACATAGCGACTTCAGGCTCATATGCCATTTTCTGGAAGCCTTATAGGAGACTTTGTGAGCTCTCACTTACTTTGGAGGTGGTCTGCCTGAAACCCAGTCCAATTGCCATTCAGTTGAATTGATTCTGAAATATTTCTAAAGATTTGACGTTTGTGGGAGGCTGGTCCTGGTGGGAGGCCACTTTCACCTCAGTCCTAGCACTTTGAGAGTCCAAGGTGGGAGGATTGCTTCAGACCAGGAGTTTGAGACCAGCTTGTGCAACGTAGCAAGACCTTGTCTCTACAAACAATTAAAAAATTAGAGCTGGTCATGGTGACTCATGCCTGTAATCCCAGCACTTTGGGAGGCCGAGGTGGGCGGATCATGAGGTCAGGAGTTCCTGACCTTGTGATCCACCTGTCTCGATTTCCCAAAGTGCTGGGATTACAGGCATGAGCCACCGTGCCCAGTCCTGTGTTTTATTAATCTTATCAGCACACGCGAGGTTTTCTTTCTTCTTTTTTTTTTGTTTATCTAGAATATACACACTGGACACACTAGGTTTGAAATGGCTGTCTGACTTCTTTTTTTTTTTTGAGACGGAGTCTCGCTCTGTCGCCCAGGCTGGAGTGCAGTGGCCGGATCTCAGCTCACTGCAAGCTCTGCCCCCCGGGTTTTACGCCATTCTCCGGCCTCAGCCTCCGAAGTAGCTGGGACTACAGGCGCCTGCCACCTCGCCCGGCTCGTTTTTTGTATTTTTTAGTAGAGACGGGGTTTCACCGTGTTAGCCAGGATGGCCTCGATCTCCTGACCTCGTGATCCGCCCGTCTCGGCCTCCCAAAGTGCTGGGATTACAGGCTTGAGCCACGCCTGGCCAAGCTGTCTGACTTCTTAAGTTGATAATGCTTTAAACAAGGCTTAGTTGGTTAATCTTTTTCACCTCTGTTATTACTCAAAGGTTGTATTGTATCTAGGAATTTTTAAAGTTGATATTTGGCATTTGTCATTAGACTACCAGTCTATAATGTTATGATGATCCTATAAATTAGACTACAGGATATTATTATATGATGTTATTGTGATTTGGGAGCACGGGGAATAATGCATGACAATGACTGCTAAGTGTGTATTTGGTCTCTAGCCTGATGAAAAAGCTCCTGAAAAAAGGAAGGATATTTGGTACTTTCATCCTGATTACTTGTTACCTGAAATCTTAACATTTCAGCAAGATTAAGTAGAATGATATTCAATTTTTATATGATTACATTTTTCATTGGGCAGTGAAAATGAGAACACATCATCCTTTCACACTGTACTGGCTAATTATTTCCATTGTGAAATAGCCCCAAGTATATTATTAACCTTTTTGGCAGCTGAAGTTTCTGGTCCCTGAAATGTGTATCTACTGAATGGTGTTAGTTATGATCAGGCCAGTATTGATAGCTGTTATAATATTTCTGTGTATAATATGATCAGGCCAATATTGACAGTATAGTTATTTCTATGTATATTTCCAATATTATTCTTTTAACTTATTAAAATAGGGAAGCTGTATGAGATGTTAGTTAAAAGCACAAGCCATTGAGTACACAAATCTGGCTTTGAGTCCACTCCCCTACCTACTCCCTTGGTCAAGTCATTTAATTTCTCTGAGCTTATGTTTCTGTATCTGTAAAATGGATGCAGTAGTAATCCCTCCTATGGGGTTGTCATGGTTATTGGATTTTGTTTATTTATTTTTTGAGACAGAGTCTTGCTCTTGACACCCAGGCTGGAGCGCAATGGCACGATCTCAGCTCATTGCCACCTCCAGCTCCAGGGTTCAAGCGATTCCCCTGCCTCAGCCTCCTGAGTAGCTGGGATTATAGGTGCTCGCCACCACGCCTGGCTAATTTTTGTATTTTAGTAGAGATGGGGTTTCACCATGTTGGCCAGGCTGGTCTCAAACTCCTGACTTCGTGATCCACCCGCCTCAGCCTCCCAAAGTGCTGGGATATTTATTTTGAATTAATCTTTATTTTATTTTATTTTAGTTTATTCTTCTTTTGAGACGGAGTCTCACTCTGTCACCCAGGCTGGAGTGCAGTGGCTCGATCTCGCAACGTCCGCCTCCCAGTTGCAAGCGATTCTCCTGCCTCCTCAGCCTTCTGAGTAGCTGGGACTATAGGCGCGTGCCTTCACGCCCGGCTAATTTTTTGCATTTTTTAGTAGAGACGGGTTTCACCGTTTTAGCCAGGATGATCTCTGTCTCCTGACCTCATGATCGGCCTGCCATGGCCTCCCAAAGTGCTAGGATTACAGGCGTGAGCCACCGCGCCTGGCCAATTTTATTTTTTTTTGAGACAGGGTCTAGCCCTGTCACCTAGCCTAGAGTGCAGTGACATGATCATGGCTTAATGCAGCCTTGACCTTCTGGGGTCAAGCAATCCTCTTGCCTATGTCTCCCAAGTAGCTGGGACTGCAGGTAGATGCCATCATGCCTGGCTAATTTTAAAATTTTTTGTAGAGACAGGATCTTGCTGTGTTGCACAGGCTGGTCTTGAACTCCTGGGCTCAGCTATCCTCCGGCTTCAGCCTCCCAAAGTGCTGGGATTACAGGCATGAGCCTCTCTGCCCATCAGATTTTATTTTATTTTATTTTATTTTATTTTATTTTTTTTGAGACGGAGTCTCCTTCTATCAACCAGGCTGGCGTGCAATGGCAAGATCTCGGCTCACTTCAACCTCCGCCTCCCGAATTCAAGCGATTCTCTTGCCTCAGATTCCTGAGTCGCTGGGGTTACAGGCATGTGCCACCAGACCTGGCTAATTTTTTAAAATGTTTTTAGTAGAGACAGGGGTTCACCATGTTGGTCAGGCTGGTCTTGAACTCCTGACCTCATGATCCGCAAACTTTGGCCTCCCAAAATGCTGGGATTACAGGCATGAGCCACTGCGCCTGGCTCCAGATTTTATGTTTGAGTTGAAATTCATATAACATAAAATTAACCGGCCAGGCATTGGTGACTCACGCCTGTAATCCCAGCACTTTGGGAGGCCAAGGCAGGTGGATCACGAGGTCAGGAGATCGAGACCATCCTGGCTAACACGGTGAAACCCTGTTTCTCCTAAAAATACAAAAAAAAAAAAAAAAAAATAGCCGGGTCTGTGGTGGCGGGCGCCTGTAGTCCCAGTTACTCAGGAGGTTGAGGCAGGAGAATGGCATGAACCCGGGAGGCGGAGGTTGCAAGGAGCCTAGATCATACTACTGCACTCCAGCCTGGGTGACAGAGTGAGACTCCATCTCAAAACAAAACAAAACAAAAATTAACCATTTTATGCCTACAACCATCACTCTATCTAGTTCAAAATTTTTTTTTTTTTTTTTTTTTTGAGACAGAGTCTCACTCGGTTGCCCAGGCTGGACTGCAGTGGCACAATCTCCGCTCACTGCAATCTCCGCCTCCCGGGTTCAAGTGATTCTCCTGTCTGAGCCTCCCAAGTAGCTGGGACTACAGGCACACGCCACCACACCTGGCTAATTTTTGTATTTTTAGTAGAGATGGGGTTTCAGCATATAGGTCAGGCTGGTCTCGAACTCCTGACCTCAGGTGATCTGCCGTCCTTGGCCTCCCAAAGTGCTGGGATTTATAGGCATGATCTACCACGCCTGGCCGATTTCAGAACTTTTTCATCACCCCCAAAGGAGACCCTATATTCATTAAATATTTACTCTTTATTTCCTCCTCTCATTTCTGGCAACCACCGATTTGCTTTCTGTCTATGTGGATGTACCTATTCTGTATATTTCATGTAAATGGAATCACACAATGTATGACCTTTTGTGTCTGGCTTTTCTGACATAGCATAATATTGAGGCTTAACCACTGGTCTCATGTATCAGAACCTCATTCCTCTTTCTCTTTTTTTTTGAGACAAAATCTCACTCTGTTGACCAGGCTGGAGTGTAGTAGTGTGATTACAGCTCTCTGCAGCCTCAAACTCAAGTGAACCTCCTACCTCAGCCTCCCAAAGTGCTGGGATTACAGGCATAAAACACCATGCCTGACCAAGAACCGCATTCCTCTTTATGGCTAAATACTACTCCGTTATTTGGATATACTACTCTGCCTGCAATGCCTTCCAAGTCATTCTAAAAAATCTGTTTATCGGCCGAGCACAGTGGCTTACACCTGTAATCTCAGCACAATGGGAGGCGGAGGCCGAGGCGGGTGGGTCACCTGAGGTCAGGAGTTTGAGATCAGCCTGGCCAACATGGTAAAACACTACCTCTATTAAAAATACAAAAATTAGCCAGGCGTGGTGGCATGTGCTTGTAATCCTAGCTATTCGGGAAGCTGAGACAGGAGAATCACTTGAACCTGGGAGGCAGAGGTTGCAGTGAGCCAAGATGGCACCAACCTGGGAGACAGAGCAAGACTCTGCCTCAAAAAAAAAAAAAAAAATCTATTTGTCTATTGATGGTTAGTTGTGTCTTTTCCACCTTTGCTTATTGTGAATAAGATTACTCTGAATATTCATGTATAGTATTTGTTTGAATACCTGTTTTGAGTTCTTTTGTGTCTGTACCTAAAAGTGGAATTGCTGGGTCATATAGTAATTCTTTTTTTTTTTTTCCTCAAAAGCCGGTGTCATAGTGTACATATAGTAATTCTATATTTAACTTTTTGACGAATCACCATACAGTTTTCCATAGCGGCTGTACCATTTTACATTCCTACCAGCAACGTATGAGGATTCTGATTTCTCCACGTCCTTGTCAACATTTGTCGTCGTTGTTGTTTTTAATTTTAGCCATCCTGGTAGATGTGAAGTGGTATCTCATGCTTTTTATTTGCATTTCTCTGATGACTAGTGATGTTGAACATCTTTTCATGTGCTTATTAGCCATTTGTATATCTTCTTGGAGAAATGTCTATTAAGTCCTTTGCCCATTTTCAAATTAGATTGTCTTTTTGTTGAGTTATGACTATTGAATTTTAATTGCTGTAAAACACTCCATGAGTACATGCAGCATGCACTCAGTAACTATTAGCTAATACTATAGTTGTAATTATTTTTGCCACATGTGGCCTGAATTGGAAGGAAATTTTGCCTAGTTTTTCCAAATAGGAGTGGAGAGGCAACAAAACTTATGTTTATGATCAATAAAGATTTGACTCTGTCAGTGTTGATACTTTGCTTTTAATTGATGCTCTCAAATCAATAAATTAGAAACATGTATACATAAAATCAGTTTATCTTTGGCAGAAATCAGTATATTATCAATGTTTAATTAATTCCTAAGAATTAATGGCAATAATGACTCTAGTTTTAGCTGAGATTTAGATCATCTTTCTTCATTCTGCCCTGTTATGAGACATTTGCTGTAATTGCCACAATGAGAATTTTTTGAAAACTGGGTCAGAGAAGCCTACTTTTTACATTTAATAGTATGTGATTTATGTATTATCATTGTTTTATGCTTATTGCATCTTGGTTTTATGGGGTGTTCAAAAGAAGATAGATGAGAATAGGCGATCCAAAGTAATTATTTAGAATTTTTTCCTCCAGTCAGGATTGAACCATCTTGAACTGATGAATATATTCTTCCAGGTTTATAGGTAGACATGCCATTTCATTATAGCATGATTTGGAGTCAGACAGTAGCTTTTAAGCAGAACAGACAGCCATATGTAAGTCTAAATTTGGTTATTTTCTTTGAATAAGCAGTGGAAACTGTATGCATTCAGAAACTGGTGATTATTCAGATATCTTCTGAAGGTCCTCTCTCCCTGTGCTCTGCAGCTTTGTCCTGAACTCTCCTGTCTCTTGCCGTGCCTCTGTGCCTTTACCTATGCTGTGAACTCTGCCTACAGTGCCTTCCAAGTCAGTTGGTGACTCCTCAAACATCACTGAAGTCTTTCGGGTGGATGCAAATGCTGCTTTTAGCCATTAAAATCTGTTACATACTTTCACAATAGTTCTTGTCCTAGTGTAGTTTTAAAAATGCACTTAAACATTTTTAAAGCAGTGCATGCATGCAGTAAACAAAATTGGACAGTACAGAAATAAATGGTGAAGACAGTCTCCCAGTTTTCTTCCCCATGGATAGCACTTTCCCTTTTGTATCCTTCGAAAAATATTTTGTGCTGATACAAGAATTTTTATACTGTATGAAGTGCTTATTCATCTTATCTTTTACTTCAGGGTAATTTATGAATAATGAAAATTTCAATCATTATAGAAATGTAGAGTGTGTGAAGCAAAAGTCCCCTTTACCTTGATCCCTAACACTAACACTGTCCTAATTAACATTACTCTCTCCAGAAGTAACCTCTGTTATAAGCCTTGTGTGTGCCTTCAGATTGTTCTGCTTACACTTATGCCTATTTAAAAGTGTATGTTTTCGTATTTTTTTGGTTGTTTGAGACAGTTTCGCTCTTGTTGCCCAGCTGGAGTGCAATGGCGCGATCTCAGCTCACCGCAACCTCCACTTCCCAGGTTCAAGCAATTCTCCTGCCTCACCCTCCCAAGTAGCTGGGATTACAGGCATGTGCCACCATGCTCAGCTAATTTTGTATTTTTAGTGGAGTCAGGGTTTCTCCATGTTGGTCAGGCTGGTCTGGAACTCCCGACCTCAGATGATTTGCCCGCCTCAGCCTCTCAAAGTGCTAGGATTACAGGTGTGACCCACCACACCAAGCCCATTCATTTCTTTAATAAAGTTTTACTGAGTGCCTACTATGAGCCAGGTACATAAGAGTAAACTAAGGATGAAAATTCTTGCCTGAATGCAGCTTATATTCTAGTGGAGAGGGCAGATATTAAGTGAAGGAGTGAACTGTTTAGTGTTTCACGGGGTAATAAATGGTATTTCCAAAAAAAAAAAAAAAAAACCCCACCAAAGGAGGGGGAGACTGTGTGAGCATGTAAGTATATAAATGTGTGTGTGTGTTTGTGTGTGTGATAGAGACGGAGAGAGATACAGATTCAGATGTAGTGAGGGAAGGCCTTGTTGAGAAACTAATATTTGAGGAAAGATCTAAAAGTTGTCTTTGATTCCCTTTTCTTCCTCATACCTCACATCAAATATATCTCCAGTTCCTATTGATTTAATCTTCAAAATATATCTGCAACCCACCCATCAAGTAGGTGGATTGAATTGACAGTGGGAGTTTGTGAAGATTTTCTTCTGATTGTTTTAATATTCTCAGTGAATTAGGAAATAAAGTGCTCAGCCGAGAGTGAGGATGAGGAGGGTGATGGAGGTTTGTGTAAAGAGGAAAAGGTGTGAAATTGTTTAGGAGAATGGGAGAATGGCTGCAGCAGGGAAATATTGTATGATTGCCAGGGAGCATTGAGAGCCTCTTGAGGTTTGCAGTTACAATTTTTTTTTTTTTTGAGACAGAGTCTTGCTCTGTCTCCCAGGCTGGAGTGCAGTGGTGCGATCTCACTGCAACGTCTGCCTCCCAGGTTCAAGTGATTCTTGTGCCTCAGCCTCCCAAGTAACTGGGATTGCAGGTGCGTGCCATCATGCCTGGCTAATTTTTGTATTTTTTTTTTTAGTAGAGTCGGGGTTTCACCATGTTGGCCAGGCTGGTCTCAAACTCCTGACCACAAGCGATCCGCCTGCCTCAGTCCCCCAAAGTGCTGGGATTACAGGTGTGAGCCACCGTGCCCAGCCTGTGGTTATTTATTTATCTGAGATGGAGTCCCGCTCTGTCTCCCAGACGGGAGTGCAGTGGCGCAATCTTGGCTCACTGCAACCTCCACCTCCTTGGTTCAAGCCATTCTCCTGCCTTAGCCTCCCAGTAGCTTGGATTACAGGCACATGCCATCATGCCCAACTAATTTTTGTATTTTTAGTAGAGATGGGGTTTCACCGGGCCAGGCTGGTCTCAAACTCCTGACCTCAGGTGTTCTGCCTGCCTTGGCCTCCCAAAGTGCTGGGATTATAGGTGTGAGCTACCATGCCTGGCCTTTGTGGTTATAAATTTAAAGTGAGATCAGTCAGTATGGTTTGTTTCCTCCAGCTGTATTCAGCTGCAGGGGTGTAAATTTGGAGTGGATTTAACCAGGGAGGGGTTTTGCCAATAAAGCCGAACAAAGCAGGAGAAGGGCAAGGGATAGAGGGTACTTGTGTATGCAAGGTAGTGGTATAACATACTGTGAAATTCAAACCAGGTAAGGAGGGGAGGACATGACGTGGCTAAGAGATGGTGAAAAGGTGGGAGAAGCAGTGGATGGAAGGTCCTGGTGGGATCAGAAGCTGCAGGAGTTTGGGTATGTGAGAGACTGAACCATGAAGATAGTGGGTCATTGTTGGACAGTGGGAGATAATTGATATTGTGAAAGCATGATCATGGGCTGAGGGGGTGAAGGACAAGATCAGTGGAGGTGAGAAATTTAAAGAACTGAGACAAGGAATTCAGAGAGGTAGGGTATGGAAAGATTATCTTTGTGAAATCACTGAGAGTTAAGATAGTAGTATAGAAAGTCACAGTAAGCCAGGTAATGCGTAATAGGATTTTCATAGGATATTCAATGTAATGTTTTGTGTTTTTTTAGGGAATAAGGAGGGAGACAGATTTGGAAACATCTGTGAGGAGCAAGGAGGACATTTACCTCACTCCCAGGTCCAGTGGTATGAGAGGTATGGGGAAGGTAACTTATACCACTTTCGGGCCTCAGAGGCCAGTGTGGCTCCAGAGGAGAACCAGCTTTTAATTAGAGCAAGAAGTTGAAGGGAATATTCAGAGAAGTTGCTGAAAATGTAGGGAAGAGTAGAAGTGTTTCAAAATTTGGAGAGGTGGAGACAGAGCTAGAGATATGCAGAACAGTGTGGGGATTAGAGTGTGGGAGATGAGGCTGGGCGTGGTAGCTCATGCCTGTAATCCCAGCACTTCGGGAGGCTGAGGTGGGTGGATGGCCTGAGGTCAGGAGTTTGGGACCAGCGTGACCAACTTGGTGAAAACCCATCTCTACTAAAAATACAAAAATTGGCCAGGCGCGGTGATGCGCTCCTGTAATCCCAGCTACTCAGGAGGCTGAAGCAGGAGAATTGCTTCAACCTGGGAGGTTGAGGTTGCAGTGAGCTAAGACTGCGCCACTGCACACTCCAGCCTGGGCAACAGAACTTTTTCAAAAAAAAAATAATAATAATATGTGGGAGATGAGAGATGTGGGAGTCTGGGGCTTCTTTGATGGACAGCATAAGCAGAGATAAAGAACCTGAAGAGATTAGGCCTGGTGGAGAGCAGGCAGGCACTGGAGGTGAGGGTGGGAGTGTGGGGAGGGCTGCTCTTACCTAGATCCCCTGCTGACACACCTGTTCATGATGGAGAGGCGTATCTCACTCCAGGTGTAAAGGGTACTCTTTTGATAAATCCTGTGGGCTCTCTTTTTATGATCACATATTAATGCCTTTTGCTTTTAAGTATTTTTTTTTTTTTTTGAGGTAGGGTCTTGCTATATTATAACCCAGCCTGGCTTCAAACTTGTGGGCTCAAGCAATCCTCCTGCCTCAGCCTACTGGGTAGCTGGAACTACAGTCGTGCACCACCGTGCCTGGCTTTTTCACTTTAAGTCTTTTTGTCTGTGTTACTAATATTAATGAATGAATACCAATAAGATTTTTTTTTTTTTTTTTTTTGAGGCGGAGTCTTGCTCTGTCGCCGAGGCTGGAGTGCAGTGGCCGGATCTCAGCTCACTGCAAGCTCCGCCTCCCGGGTTCCCGCCATTCTCCTGCCTCAGCCTCCCAAGTAGTTGGGACTACAGGCGCCCGCCTCATCACCCGGCTAGTTTTTTGTATTTTTAGTAGAGACGGGGTTTCACTGTGTTCGCCAGGATGGTCTCGATCTCCTGACCTTGTGATCCGCCCGTCTCGGCCTCCCAAAGTGCTGGGATTACAGGCTTGAGCCACCGCGCCCGGCAAGATTTTTTGATTAATGTTTGTGTAGCACATTTTTTTAAAACCATCTTTTAAATTGTCAGCCCTCGGCCGGGCGCGGTGGCTCAAGCCTGTAATCCCAGCACTTTGGGAGGCCGAGACGGGCGGATCACGAGGTCAGGAGATCGAGACCATCCTGGCTAACACAGTGAAACCCCATCTCTACTAAAAATTACAAAAAACTAGCCGGGCAAGGTGGCGGGCCCCTGTAGTCCCAGCTACTCCGGAGGCTGAGGCAGGAGAATGGTGTAAAAAAAAAAAAAAAAAAAAAAAAAGACCATTTCAGGAATGAAAAAGAAGGAATATTACTTTTTTTTTTTTTTTCTGAGATGGAGTCTTGCTCTGTCGCCCAGGCTGGAGTGCAGTGGCGGGATCTCAGCTCACTGCAAGCTCCGCCTCCCGGGTTTACGCCATTCTCCTGCCTCAGCCTCCCGAGTAGCTGGGACTACAGGCGCCCGCCACCTCGCCCGGCTAGATTTTTGTGTTTTTTTAGTAGAGACGGTGTTTCACCGTGTTAGTCAGGATGGTCTCGATCTCCTGACCTCATGGTCCGCCCATCTTAGCCTCCCAAAGTGCTGGGATTACAGGCTTGAGCCACCGCGCCCAGCCAGGAGTACTACTTTCTAAGAAAAAAAATCTTGGCCGGGCGCGGTGGCTCAAGCCTGTAATCCCAGCACTTTGGGAGGCCGAGACGGGCGGATCACGAGGTCAGGAGATCGAGACCATCCTGGCTAACATGGTGAAACCCCGTCTCTACTAAAAAAACACAAAAGCTAGCCGGGCGAGGTGGCTGGCGCCTGTAGTCCCAGCTACTCGGGAGGCTGAGGCAGGAGAATGGCGTAAACCCGGGAGGCGGAGCTTGCAGTGAGCTGAGATCCGGCCACTGCACTCCAGCCTGGGCGACAGAGCGAGACTCCGTCTCAAAAAAAAAAGAAAAAAAAAAAAAAAAAAAAAGAAAAAAAATCTTATAGTAGACATATTTAGTAGGTTGAACTACTTTGAAAGAGTAAGTTTTGGTTTGAAGTCAATAATGAAGATGAGATTTGTTTTTCTCCTCTCTGGCTGATTTTTAAGGATATTATGTAGTTCATTTAATTAACAGTTGAAATGTTTGATACGGCAAAATAGGTATGGTAATTTCAAAGTGAATTGGGAATTCCTCTGGCTCATAGAACCCTTTTAAATTAAAATTAAAAAAAAAATTCTGGATCTGTTTTTAAGCTCCGTCTGGTCCTCATAACCTGTAAGATTTTTCTTAAAACTTTTCAGCTGAAAGTGGGGGTAGAAGTGGGGTAATCTGTGGATTTAGAAGTATTTGTTTTCTGTTGTCTTTTAAAATGTCAAATATGCTGGGCGCGGTGGCTCACTCCTGTAATCCCAGCACTTTGGGAGGCCGAGGTGGGTGGATCATGAGGTCAGGAGTTCGAGACCAGCCTCACCAACATGGTGAAACCCCGTCTCTACTAAAAATACAAAACTTAGCGGGGCGTGGAGGCGCGTGCCTGTAATCCCAGCTACTCAGGAGGCTGAGGCAGGAGCATTGCTTGAACCCAGGAGGTGGAGGTTGCAGTAAGCCGAGATTGTGCCATTGCACTCCAGCCTGGGCAACAGGGCAAGACTCTGTCTCAAAAAATATATACATTAAAAAAAAAAGTCAAATATATAGTATGTAAATTTTTAAAAAGCCACCGAGTTATAGAAATGTGCTTTAACATCAGTTGAAACCTAAATTTTCTTATGTCATGGTGATTGTAGTAAAAAGGGACAAAAGAAGAGTGTCAAACATGATGAAATATATCATATGCATTTATATTGAATACATATTAAAGACAAATAGAAAATTCTACTTTGAGTATATAATTTGTTAAATATTACTTTATATGGTAATTTTTATGTATAATTTCATATACTGGTAAAATTCAAAACCACTTTACGCTTCAGAATTTTTCTTTTTATTTATTTATTTATTTATTTATTTATTTATTTATTTTAAGAGACGGAGTCTTGCTCTGTCGCCCAGGCTGGAATGCAGTGGTGCGATCTCGGCTCACTGCAAGCTCCGCCTCCCTGGTTCACATCGTTCATTCTCCTGACTCAGCCTTCTGAGCAGCTGGGACTATAGGAGCCCGCCATCACACCCGGCTAATTTTTTTGTATTTTTTTTAGTAGAGACGAGGTTCCACCATGTTAGCCAGGATGGTCTTGATCTCCTGACCTCGTGATCCACCCGCCTCGGCCTCCCAAAGTGCTGGGATTACACGCGTGAGCCACCCTGCGCGGCCAGAATTTTTCTATCTTAAGTTTGGGCTGAGTGAGTTGGATGAGACTGATTGAATAGAAAAGGGCTAATGGCCCAAACATTACATAGATTTCTTTTCTCAGTCAGAGGCCTTATTTGGTATTTTATAAATGACAGTTTTTATTTTTAAACTTTTTTATTGTTTTTGGGAAAATATCCCTTAATTTAATGACACATTCATTCAGATACTTATCCCTGGTAAGAAAGAAAGGAAATAAGCTACACAATTGAGATTAAGTCTGAGGCAATTAATTGAGGCAGCTCTACTATAAAAGATTACTTGATAAATAACTATTTTTGTAAACAAGTTGGTTTAACTTATTCTTGGTCTTTTTGCTTGGATATGAATTTAAGGTCATGATATTTAAGGTCTTGATGTTATTTAGTGACACTTTTCCATCCTATTATTATTACTGTTATTTTTGGTTGTTGTTAAACAGAACCTTAAGTTTATGTCTGAGGTAGGTACTGCATAGGAACCTATTTTATTATTAAAGATGAGTGATTAAAAAAACGAATGCTTTAAGTTATATTCCTTCTGTATGCTTCAATCTTATTTAATTTTTTGGTAGTTTAGTTCCACCTTAAACCGTGCTTACTGTGAAATATTTAAGGCTGGGGTTGGTGGCTCACACCTGTAATCCCAGCACTTTGGGAGGTGGAGGCAGGTGGATCATCTGAGGTCAGGAGTTCGAGACCAGCCTGGCCAACATGGCGAAACCCCCGTCTCTACTAAAAATACAAAAATTAGCTGGGCATGGTGGTGGGGGCCTGTAGTCCCAGCTACTCAGGAGGCTGAGGCAGGAGGATTACTTGAACCCAGGAGGTGGAGGTTATGGTGAGCCGAGATCATGCCTCTGCACTCCAGCCTGGGCAATAGAGTGAGACTCTGTCTCAAAATATATATATATATATTTCAAATCCACAGATGAAAATAGTAGGGCGGGCATGGTGGCTCATGCCTGTAATCCCAGCACTTTGGGAGGCTGAGGTGGGTGGATCACCTGAGGTCAGGAGTTTGAGACCAGCCTGGCCAACATGGTGAAACCCCATCTTTACTAAAAATGCAAAAATTAGCCAGGTGTGGTGGCAGGCGCCTGAAATCCCAGCTACTTGGGAGGCTGAGGCAGGAGAATTGCTTGAACCTAGGGGGCGGAGGTTGTGGTGAGCAGAGATCATGCCACTTCACCACTCCAGCTTGCGCAAAACTGTGAAACTCCGTCCAAAAAAAAAAAAAAGAGGGTAATATAGTAACATCTGTGTACTCACCAGTGCTTTGTCTCATCTTAATTATGCCAATTGGCTTCATATCTTTTTTTTAAATTGTGGACATTTTCAACAATAAAAATGGAAAGAATAATATAATTGAGTCTCATGTAGACTTGTCTAGCTTCAGTGATTATTAACATTTTTTCCATTCTTAGTTTTCTCTATTCTTCCCACTCACTACTTTTGATGAGTATTGTCAATATTATCCATCCTTTTCTAAAAGTTTTCCATCAGCCTTTCATCCAGTGATTTTAACAGCCATTGATGATTGTTGACTAGATCCATTCTTATTTTAAGGCATACAAAATAGGGATTTTTTTCTAATTTTATTATTCTGTATTTATTAGGTAGAATTTTTCTATAAAGAAGACTTTTTCCTTCATTAACTTTTTGATTACTTTGAAATATGGTTTGTACAGGAAAGGCAGAATTATTTATCTTTGTTTGTATTTAGACTAATGAAATGACTTAGTGCCCCACTAACCTCCAAAAGTGACTAATGTGTTTTGTTTGTTTTAGAGTGTGATTATAAATTAATGGATATTTATGTTTTTAATATATTTCAGGCACCATAGACGTTATTCTTATTGATGTTCATATTGTCTCATCGTAGTTCAGTGGGAACCCATTTAATTTGGCTCCTTTGTCCTTTTAATGTGATCCCAGTAGTCTTTGATAGCTTTCCTGTTTTATGGGACAAGAAAACTGAGGCTCATCTGTTTATTTCCTTTCAATAGCAGGCCACTGTTCCCCGCTATTTTTGTGTTTATTTTTGTAGAGACAGGGTCTCCCTATGTTGCCCAGGCTGGTGATGTTGAAATCCTGGATTCAAGTGATCTTCCTGCCTCAAGTGATGTTACTGTCTCAGATTACAGGCGTGAGCCACCGCTCTGGCCAGCCCTCCAACTTCTTTTTCAAAGTCTTTTTTGCTATTCCAAGACTTTTGCATTTTCATATGGATTTTAGAACTAGTTTGCTGGACTGGGCATGGTGGCCCACCCCTGTAATCCTAGCACTTTGGGAGGCTGTAGTGGGCAGATTGCTTGAGCCCGTGTTGCCTGGGCAACATGACGAAACCCTGTCTTTACCAAAAATACAAAAATTAGCCAGGCTTCATGGTGTGCACCTGCAGTCGCGGCTACTCGGGAGGCTGAGGTGGGACGGATCACTTGAGTTTAGGAGGCAGAGGTTGTATCGAGCTGAGATCAAGCCACTGCACTCCTGTCTGGGGGACAGAGCAAGACCTTGTCTCCAAAAAAAAAAAAAAAAAAAAAAAATAGAGAACTAGTTTGCTGGATTCTGCAAAAAAGTCTTCTGGGATTTTGATTGAGATTGCATTAAATCTATTGAATCAGTTTGGGGAGAATTGGCATGCTGACAATATTGAGTCTTCTAACCTATGAACAGGTAGATATATAACTCGTTTTATTTAGGTCTTTAATATCTCTCCATGATGTGTAGTTTTCAGTGTTCAGATCTTTCACATCTTTTTTTTTTTCAGATTTATCTTTACAGATTTTATATTTGATGCTTTGTATTTGTAGTTTTAATTAGTGATTGTTTGTTGCTAGTATATAGAAATACAATAGATTTTTCTATATTGACCTTATATTCTGCAACCTTGCTAAACTCATTTACTATTATTTTTTAGATTTCATCAGATAGTTTTTTCACAGATGATCATGTCATCTACGGATAAAGACAACTTTAAGGCCAGGTGCGGTGCCTCACACCTGTAATCCCAGCAGTTTGGGAGGCTGAGGCGGGCGGATCACCTGAGGTCAGGTGTTCGAAACCAGCCTGGCCAACATGGTGAAACCCTGTCTCTACTAAAAGTACAAAAAAAAAAAAAATCAGCTGGGTTTGGTGGCAGAGGCCTGTAATCCCAGTTACTCCGGAGGCTGAGGCAGGAGAATCCCTTGAACTCGGGAGGTGGAGGTTGCAGTGAGCCAAGATCGCACCACCGCACTCCAGCCCAGGTGACAAAGCAAGACTCTGTCTTGGGCCAAAAAAAAAAAAAGGGACAGTTTTGCTGCTTTTTCTTTTTTCTTTTTAATCTGGATTCCTTTTACTTCTTAATTGAAAAATTTTTAAATTTAAAATATTTTTTATTTACAGAGATGGAGTCTTGCTGTGTTCCCCAGGCTAGTCTCAACACTCCTGTCTTGGCCTCCCAAAGTGCTGGGATTATAGACGTGAGCTACTGTGCCCAGCCTTCTTTTATTTCTTTTTCTTGCCTGATTGCTCTGGCTGGAACCTCCGATACAATGTTGAAGAGAAGCAGTGAAAGTAAATATCCTTGTGTTGTTCCTATTTTAGAGACACTACAACCTTGTTTTTCAGATTTTTTTTTTTTTTTTTGAGATAGAGTCTCACTCTGTTGCCCAGGATGGAATGCAATATCGTGATCTTGGCTCACTACAACCTCCTCCTCCCTGGTTCAAGCAATTCTCCTGCCTCAGCCTCCCAAGTAGCTGGGATTACAGGCGCCCGTCACCATGCCCAGCTAATTTTTTTTGTATTTTTATTAGAGACGGGGTTTCATCATGTTGATCAGGCTGGTCTCCAACTCTTGACCTCAGGTGATCCACCCGCCTCAGCCTCCCGAAGTGCTGAGATTACAGGTATGAGCCACCACGCCTGACCCAGGTTGTTATTTTACTTTTTTTTGGTGGTAAGAACACTTAATGTGAAATCTACCCTTCTTACAAATCTTTTGTTGTACAATACTGTAATATTAACTATAAGGACAATCTTTTACAGCAGACCTGTAGAACTTAATCAGCTTGCTGAATAGCAGCTCTTCATTTCCCCCTCTCCCCAGCCCCTGGCAACTACCATGCTACTTTCTGCATCTGTGTGTTTGAGTATTTTATATACCTCATGTAAGTGGTATCATGCATTATTTGTCCTGTGACTGGCTTCTTTCACTTGGCATAATGCTTCAAAGTTCATCCATGTTGTCACATGTGGCAGGATTTCCTTTTTAAAGGCTTAATAATGTTCCATTGTATGTGTATACTACATTTTATTGTTAATTCATCCGTTGATGTACATTTAGGTTGTTTCTACATCTTGGCCATTGTGAATAATGCTACAGTAAACATGTGTCCCTCAAGATCCTGATTTCAGTTCTTTTGGATAAATATCCAGAAGTGAGATTAGCGGATCACGTCATATATTTTCCATAGCAGCTACACCATTTTACGTTCCCACCGACAGTGTACAGGGGTTTTAGTATCTCCTTGTCTTCATCATATTCTTGTTCTTGGGGTGCTGTCTTTCTTTTTTTTTTTGAGACGGAGTCTCGCTCTGTCGCCCAGGCTGGAGTGCAGTGGCCGGATCTCAGCTCACTGCAAGCTCCGCCTCCCGGGTCCATGCCATTCTCCTGCCTCAGCCTCCCGAGTAGCTGGGACTACAGGCGCCCGCCATCTCGCCCGGCTAATTTTTTGTATTTTTTAAGTGGAGACGGGGTTTCACTGTGTTAGCCAGGATGGTCTCGACCTCCTGACCTTGTGATCTGCCCGCCTCGGCCTCCCAAAGTGCTGGGATTACAGGCTTGAGCCACCGCGCCCGGCCAGGGGTGCTGTCTTTCATTGCTGATTTTCTCATGGAAGGTTTGTTTCTCTGTCTGTGTATGTGTGTGTATTTTCTTTAACTCTGAACTTGAGTCCTATGTACCTCAGATTGTGGAAGCTTCCCTACTGCATAGTTTCTTCTTTGCTTCTACTGTGGTACTATTTCATTCTTTAGTTCTGAATCTTATTTATGATAAAGTGTCAGCTTGGGTTCCCTCTACCACATGTGTAGTATGAATTTAGATCTCACATCTATGAATGGTACAGGACTGGGATCCAGTTTCTTCCAGGTAACTTTTTGCATTCCTAGTCCCAAATGCAAGACTTTCTCTTCTCCTAGCTAGTGAGCTGTTTCTACTTCTCATTTCATGGATGGAGCAGTCCTTTTTGTTTCTTAATTTATGCTCAGTTCCATCTTGTTTTGGGCTGAGTACATGGCCTGTGGCCTAAACTCTTCTGTAGCTCCTAGCCCTTTAGGCATCTGTCTGATTCAGGTATTCGTGTGTATCATTAGGCTTCCGCTCTGGACTTCAGCTCTGTAATAGCCTTTTAAATGAGCTTCTCTGATTCCACTCTTGTACCCCTAATAATCCATTCCCAACACAGTGATCATTTATTTTATTGACATTTTAGTGCCTATGTTGTTAGCTTCATCTGGCACCATTCCTACCCTCTGGTTACTCTGGCCATTTATTTCCCTAATGCCTTGTGTTCCCACTCACTTCAGGGCCTTTGTACTTGCTATTCCCTCTGTCTGGAATGTTCTTCACTGCCACCACCCCTTTCCTTGTCATTACCTTCTCATTTTTAGGCTCTGACCTCAGTTATCACTTCCTGAGAGAAGTCTTTGCTGACTCCTCAGTTCGTTTCAGGTTTCTCTCTCCCTGTGGATATCACCGCATCCTAAACTTTATTTTCATGGCATGTATCATGTTTTTTATTAGAATGTAAACTGTCTGAGGGTAGGAACTTGATCTTGCTTGTCACTGTATTTCCTGTCCTGAGAAGAGTGCTTATACAAGTAGGTATTAAAAAGATGTTGAGTGGGTGCATGTATTTGAGCAGTTTCCTCCATTAGACTGTAAGCTAGGAGAGTGCAAGACATTTCCGTTTTGCTCACTAGTATATTCCCCAGTGCCTAGTGTAGAACCTGGCATATTATAAGCGCTCAATATTTACTGGCCGGCTGGATGCTGTGGCTCACTCCTGTAATCCCACAGCTTTGGGAGGCTAAGATGGGAGGATCACTTAAGGCCAGGAGTTTGAGACCAACCTGGGTAACATAACAAGACCCTATCTCTACAAAAAATAAGAAAAGCTAGCTGGGTATGGTAGTGCGTGCCTGTTGTCTTAACTACTTGGAAGGCTGGCGTGGGAAGACCACTTGAGCCCAGGAGTTTGAGGCTTCAGTGAGCTATGATGATGTCATTGCATTCCAACTTGAGCGGCAGAGTAAGACTCCTAGCTCTTAAAAAAAAAAAAAAAAGGATAAATTGGCCTAGCGTGATGGCCCACATCTGTAGTCCCAGCACTGTAGGAGGCCGAGGTGGGCAGATCATTTGAGCTCAGGAATTTGAGACCAGCCTGAGCAACATGGCAAAACCCCATCTCTACAAAAAATACAAAAATTAGTGGTGTGAGCCTGTGGTCCCAGCTACTCAGGAGGCTGAGGTATGAGGATTGTTTGGGCCCGGGAGGTGCAGATTGCAGTTAGATCAAGCCACTGCACTCCAGCCTGGGAGACAGAGGGAGACCCTGTCTCAAAAAAAAAAAAAAAAAAAAAAAAAATTTGATGGCTGACTGAATGAATGAATGAGTAAGTAATTTTAAATGAGGATGGGGGCCAGACTAGGGCCAGTTCGTAAAGAATTTTATTTGTAATGCTAAGAAGCTTGAATTTGAACTTTAGATAAGGGGGTTTTAAGCAGGAGAATGCCGTGAACACGCTTACATTCAATGTAGAAGGATCCCCTCAGCAGTTATGTGGAGACTGGTTGGAACGTTACAGAATATTGGTGTACTCCAGGGAAGATTGAAGTCCTAATAGAAGGAAGGTGGAATGGAAAAGATAAATTCAAGAGAATTTAGAAATAGGCAGGATTGGATTGGATGAAGATGGGAGAATAAGGGGAAGAATGTGTGTCACTTCCTGGGTTTCTTGTCTGGGAGACTAAGTAGTGCCACCCACATGGGCACTGTAGGAAGAAGGACAGGCTTGGGAGTGGATGAACTTAGTTGAGATGTGTTAAATTTTCAAGCATGAGAAATATGGAAAATTTAATTGATGGTGTATTTACTTGGATTACGGATATTCTTTTTTTCCCCTCACACACTTAATCCTTTATATGTAAATACAGAAATCCCACCCACCCCCATGTTTTCCAGAAAATGATTTGAGTTAAACAGCTCTTTTACTAGGAACATGTTCAGTTTGAGTTTCCTGTGGGATATCCAGGTGGAGATGTACATTAGGTAATAAGGAGCTTGGTTGGAAAAGTCTATTTCTGTACTATTTCCTACAATTTCAATGAAAACAGCCTGACAATTTTGACTTTTTCTATCTTAGGCTGTTTTAGCATGCTTTGTCTCCAGTACTTGCAAAGCTGTCCTAGATTTTTCTTCCTTTTGTTTTTGTCCTTCCTCTTTATTTTGCCTTTGCCAGACTCAAGGGCTTCTCACCTTCTGACCCCTGCATTTCCCCCATGTCCACATACGTCTTCGTGTCTTTTTTTCTAATTTTTTTCTCAAAGAGCATATAATTCTTTTTTCTCTTTTGGTTTTCAGGGTTCATTTTCATCAAAGTTATGTGTGAATATGGTTTATAGAATCAAATAGTTTTGTAAAGCTTGTTTTAAAAAAGCAGCACCCCCCTTTATTTCCCTTTTCTCAGAAGCACTTTTAGCTTTTTTAGTTAGTATTTTTGTTACCTCCATTTCTGTAATAACATGCTTATATTGCTATTTCTGATTTCATCAGTTGTAAGATGCACCATTACTTGATGTACTACTAGAAAAGGGAAATAAGCCCAAGATGGACAGTCTATTAAGGGCCATGCATAAAGCTGGGAAACTACATGAGAATGGAAATGAGAAGTAAACCCTACCTTACAGAAAGGCATAGCAAGGCAGC